>NC_056729.1:153209612-153502112 GCF_019279795.1 Protopterus annectens | reverse complement strand
TTTTCCATCATGTGTTTCTTAATATTATCCCACATTCCTACTAGATGCAGGAAGAGGTATTTGGATTTCAGTTTTTGTGCTAATTAGATGTATGGATTTTTTAGCTGGATGCACCTTTTTTTCAAGGGCCTTTGTTCCTCTTTTTACTATTTACAGGTTGAGAGGTATGGTTACTATTAAGGACACAACTGTTACATTATTTTTTTGGTTCCTTAGCATGCCTGCCTACAGCTGACCACCGGCTAACTGACACTGCTCCTTATGTTCTAACTCAGTTCTTCCAGTTCTATCCCCCCAGGGTTGGGACTGCCTCAGCCATCAGCAGGTTAAAAAGTAGAAAGTTGGAGCAGAGCTAACAGCTGGCAGCATCATGTAATCTACCCTGTATGGCAAGGCGTCTTCTTAGGCCCAACTCTCCCCTAGCATGCTGACATGATAACTTCCAGACAGATAGGCAATGAGGTGTGGCCTGTGAGCATGTATCTTTCCTGGGACCTACGGTAGCCCCACCTCCTTTGCCATACCACATTATCAGCATTGTAGTCATGCCAACTTCCAGCCACCACTGGGGCTTAACAAGAGATCTACCTACAGCACTAGCACCCATTCCACCAGGATAGGCACCACCATCCTCCTTGCCACTCTATCTGTGCTGCCTGCATCACTATTCAGCCACAAGTCAACTGCATCATAGTCCTAGCTTTATTCCTCTGTACCACGAAAGTGGCAACTGCTGAATCTTTTAGACATACATCTTATTTACAACTGTTCAGTCAGGGAATACATACTATTCAAATAAATGAATGCCATTAAAACTCATATCATCAGGTTTATATATATATTTCAATTGCACTAATGCTATTATTCTTAGGGAGGTATTGCTATTATGGAGGAGACAATGAGCAGTGTTCACTGACAAAGGAATGGAATCAGAAAATGTTTCTGGAGAAGGCATATAGTGTAGACATGGCCAAACCTGATATTCTGGCTATACACACCCATGTGGGTAATATAAAAGTAGATGAGGTTGGGGCGGAGTTAATGCCCTGTATGCTTCCAGGGTTTCATGATGTTAACCAGAACCTCTGCAAGATGACATTCTTGTCTGGATCTCCCCAAAGTTTTCCTCAGTGAAGATGAACAACTCATGGGCTACACATCTCTTTCTCCCTGACAACCCAAGGAATGTGACAAACTAAACTTGGATAATCAGTGCCACAAACAGAGCCCTGCCTCTTTTCCAGCAGGGTGATTATTTGATTGAGTATACTTTTTTTGAATTTCATTTTTAATGAAGGGTCAGTCATTCAGATTAGGCCTGGTTGAATTCCAAAGTGATTTGGTGACTGTATTTCTGTAATTTGAAGTCCATGAATTTAGAGTTAGGTAAGGGTCAGAATTAGGGGTAATGTTTAATGATTAAAGTTACAGCATGGAAGGGGCAAAGACTGCCAACATTAACAGAATTATTTGAAGCTATTCAATGCAGATCTAAATCTTGAGGAACAATTTGTGGCTAATTTAAGACATCATTTCTAAATTCAATTAACATCACTGCATGCCTAAGAAACAGTCTATTACATAATTTAAACAATCAGAAAAAAATGCTCAAGACTTGCTCCTCAAATTGTCTTTAAAATCACAGCAGTAATAACACAGAAGTCAAAAGAAACAAAGATCCAAGACAGACAAGTCAGTTGAGCTATCTCTGGGGGAGGCAGAAACAAAAATACAGAAAGGAAACATAATTAATTTTGTATTAAAATAGAAGTGTTTCCCTTAGAAAAACAGACAACCCAAGAAAATAATGTAAAAAGGAACAACACAAGAATACACAGTATCTTTGAGGATGAAAAACAAACCAACTTTACTACCCCTTTTCTAAATGTATCCAAGTTTTACATCCCCCTGATTCTCTTTAAGCTGCAAAGCACAATTCGTTTGTTCCGTAACTATATCTTCCATCATAAAAGCAAGATGTGTAACACAGTTGATCCCCTGTGCTGGTTAGAAGCTGGTTTTTAGATCTGATTGGAGGGAATTCATTATCTGCAAGGGGAACAAATTAATGTGGGACAGCAATTTATTTCTAACTTTATTTCAAAATAAATGCAGCCCTTTAATAAAATATGTGTGGTTTTAAAAACTTAAATCTTCACTCATTTATCCAGCAAAAATAAATATCTACCTGAATTATTCCACTAAAATCTACAATAGCATAGAATAATCCATTTCTTTATTTACAAGTAAAATGATCTCTCTTTAAAAGCAATGGAATGTATACCTAAATTTACTGAAAGACTGATAAAAACAAATGAATGGTAACCTGTGTTTCTGGAAGAGAAAAAAACTCATAGTCCAGAAGAAGAAAGAAAATCAGCCGTCATCCTCCAGATAAGTTGTCTAATGAACTTATTAGCATTCTGCTTCAATTCTTTCTTTTCATTCCACTTTTTGTATTAAATGGACAGAATACTGATTTACTTTATCACCTTACATAAGTTAAATAAATCCAGTTCAACAACTAAGACCCTGTTTTGTTCAGTAATAAATGATAAGACAACCCTCTCATTTTCATTACCCGCTTAGCACAGAGGATTATGGTTAGGTCTTTGGTTATAGAGGATTATGGTTAGGTCTTTGGTTATAGAGGATTATGGTTATGTCTTTGATTATAGAGGATTATGGTTAGGTCTTTGGTTATAGAGGATTATGGTTAGGTCTTTGGTTATAGAGGATTATGGTTAGGTCTTTGGTTATAGAGGATTATGGTTAGGTCTTTGGTTACAGAGGATTATGGTTAGGTCTTTGGTTATAGAGGATTATGGTTAGGTTTTTGGTTATAACCAGCATATGAGTTTGATACATGGATGTAAAAAATTTCACCTGCAGAGCAAAATGAAGGTTGAGAGATGAACCTTGACATCCATGCTAAGAACACATAATAAGAACTATAATCAGAGAGACCAACTTGTAATTATTTGTTGTGTATGCAGTTTTATCTGCTTTACTTGGTGCTGGTAAACAGATAGCAGGCAGATGTGAAGTATTCCTCTGAGGAGATAATGATTTTAAAAGCTGTTAGACACATTGCTCTGTAACACATTTTGTTTAGAAATGTGTCTGAGTGAACAATCTAACAATTCTTTTTTAAGATTTTTTTTATTAATTTAACATATTTACCATATATACACAGGAAGGAAGAAATTCAATATCACATAGTGTTATACAGTGTTAGGAATACATTGAATCATCAAGGTAATCTTACACAATTAACAGATTAAGAGTCTTTGTTATTTCATTAGTAATATTTGAAGGCTATCCCAACCACTAAAAGTCTTAATATGATTTACAGATCTTATTCTGATCACATCTTTCTCAGTTTTACCTAGTATTGGTGTTAAATTTAAAACTTCTTTGAACATAGGAACTGAGTTTGATTTCCAGTTTTTTGTAATAACTTTTCTAGCAACTGCCAAAAGACTCCAAAATAGTTTTTTGTTGTTTGAATTATACAGATACAGGAAGTGGAACATTCATTTCTATTATTGATATAGTTAAAGAACAATTATCAGATTATCCCCTTAAAAACATATTTATCTCTTCCCAATATACATTTAATTTTTCACAATCCATAAACATGTGTGTCCAATCAGCTTTTATATCTTTACTACATATCCAACAAACTGAAGATGTCATTTTACTAAACTTAGAGATTTTATAGGGAGTAACAAACATTCTATGTATATATTTCCACATAAAGTTTTATTTTTACCATATATTGAGTTACTCAGTCCACTACTATCTAAAAAGTTCCAGAATTTTTCATCAAAATTATTGTTATTGTATATAATTGTTTGTTGTTTGTCTTTTTGGCTTTTCCCGGTTAGGGGTCGCCACAGCGGAACTCCGGTCCGCTAATGATTGGCAGTCAATTTTTATGGTGCCGAGTTGGCAGCCCGACGCCCAACCTTCAGCGAAGGCACGCCCATTCACACATGTCTTTCGAAGGCCACTTGTTTATAATTAACTTATATAACTTGGATAAGCTTCCTTTGTAGGTCAATTTACCTTTGATGACAGCATTCATATATTCATATAATGGGGTAATAGTGTTCTATTCTTCATTCATATTGCCAACAGAAGTAATTTAATTTCTTACTGATGGATAATATTAATTGGTTAATGGATTAATCTAACTAATAATCTTTCATTAAATATTCTGGTTACTTAGCTTTTCCATTTTCAAAGCAATCAGACCACAATACTAACGCATTCCTTTTTGGTAAATTCATTTTAACATTATTCTGAGTCTCCTTAAATCTAGAGGTGTGTGCAATGGAAAACACAAAAAATTCCATTTTGATATTAATTAAGTTTTAAAAAACATATTTCTAAACTGTTTTAAGAATTGATTTCAAATGTGCAGTCTAAAATTGAAATGAATTTCCTTCTAAGGTAAATTTTATTAACCAGATGAAAGGATTGTTATATATTTCTAATTTATCATAGGTTCATAGGTTCATAGGTTGGTACTAGGCTATCGGCCCTAGGGCCAAAACAAGCCTAGCCATAACAATTCCCTGGATATTTCTTCCCACAATATTTACTTCCCTGGACCCCTGTCTAGCAGGGTGACTGACGTGATCCCTGGGGTGAATTTCCTATCTCCCATCCAATTGTCAAGTTTCCTTTTGAAGTAGGCCAAGGAGGCGCTCTGCTTGACATGTATGGGCAGTCTATTCTAGAGTATGCGGAGTCTCTGGGTCAGGAACCTATCCCTCCAGCATTTTCGCTCATTGTGATGACAAGATTTAGATCCCTGGAGCGTTTGGCTCTGAGAGATTGGGATTTCTTTAAGTGGAGCATGTCCAACAGCTCAGGGTTTGACATGGCCTTGTATGTTAAGCAGAGATTGCCTCTGAGTAGACAATATGCCACAGACTATAGCTGGAGTTTGTTTAGATGGTCAGCATAGGACATCTGCATTAGGCCTGTGATTCATTTAGTGAGGTATTTCTGTGGCCTTTCCAGCTGTTGCAGCTGTCTTGTGAGGTACATACCAAATGGGGCGCTGTGCTCTATAATGGGTCTAATGAGGGATGAGTGCAGTGGGACAATGACCTCCTTTTTTCTGGATGAAAAGCCCTTAGTGATGAGGTGTGCCACACAGAAGGATTTCCTGACTGTTGTGGAGATGTACTTATCAAAGGTGAGACCACTGTCTACCTGTGTCCCTAAGTCTCTCATTACACTTTTGGTGTTTAGTGTACTGCCACCTATGTGCTAATTCATGGGTACATGTTTTTTTCCCAAAGGGGATAACTATACATTTCTTGGCATTAAGCTTGAGCCCATGGCTCTGGCACCAAGCATCTGTTACTAAAAGGACCTTTTGTAGAATATTCACATCATTTGAGGATGCAATAATCGCTCCCAGTTTGCAGTTATCTGCAAACTTTGTTAGCCAGAGTTCCTTAGTGTTGGCCTGTACTTCAGAGAAGTAGATGCCAAACAAGAGCGGTCCCAGGACTGAACCCTGAGGTACTCCACTTGTCACTTGGCTGGAGTTAGATTTGGAGTCGGCTACTTTTACAGTCTGGGTTCTGTCAGTAAGCAAGTTCACAACCCATCAAGTGATGTAGGGATTTATGCCCAGCTTAATAAGTTTATCTATGATTCCAGAGTGGGGGATGGTGTCAAAGGCCTTGGTGAGGTCCAGATAGGCTGTGTGGACTGCCTTACCCTTGTCCACAGCTCTGGAAACTGATTTAAAAAAGTCAATCAGGTTCAGGAGACAAGATCGGCCCTTCATGAACCCAAACTGGGTGCAGTCCAGTGTTTGAAGGTTGCCAATGTCTTTGTTTATAAGTTCCGTGATAATGCGTTCCATGGTCTTGCAGATCAGGCTCGTCAGACTGATGGGATGGTAGTTCCCAGGATCCAAGGTGGATTGTGGAGTGGGATAACTGCAGCTGTGCACCACTCAGTGGGCATGAAGCCTGAGGTGAGGCTCTGATTAAACGGTTACCTATCAAAAGATCGAGCATGTGAAATATCGAACACCATATGGTCGAGACCATATGGTCGATATTTCACATGATCGATCTATGTAATGTAATAAAAAAAAAGAAACAACAAACATGCTACATCAACAATACAGCACGGAATGGGAATTATTCCTATTCCCTGCTGTAGCGCAATCTCTGAGTTGGTATATTTAAGTGGGGGGATGGGGGGTGCAGGGGGGCTTGCCCCCCTGCAATAACGTCTTTGTGTTTGCTGTTTCTTTTTTCTTTTTTATTAGTTTACATTGATCGATCATGTGAAATATCGACCATATGGTGTTCGATATTTCACATGCTCGACCTTTTGATAGGTAACTGATTAAACATGACACTTAGGTGAGGTGCCAGTTCATTTTGTAGTTCATGTAGTACACAGCCCAGGATGTCATCTGGTCCCATGGATGCTGTATACTTAGCTTTGGACAATGCAGTTTCTACCTGTGTGGCCATGATTACTGGAATTTGACAATCTTTTGGTATTGAGATGGGCCTTTTGGGGGTGAGAGGGGGGTGAAGTTGGCACTAAATCGATCTGCCAGGATATTGGCAATATCCTTGGGATCAGTATATTTAATGCATTCTGTTGTAGCTCAGAGCATATTTGAGCATTGCCATTTAGATTCTTGACATAACTATAGAATGCCTTGTGGTTGTCTTTGGAATCTTTAGCAATTTTATTTTTGTAACTAGCTTTGGAGGATTTTATGAGGGATCTCAGCTTCTTACTGAGGCTGGTAAGGGAGTTTTTTGCATCCTGGGATTTTCCTCTTTTCTGCAACAGTTTCTTTCTTCTGTTGTACAGTTTGTTTATGGCAGGGGAGCACCAGACTAGCTTCCTTTTTTGGAGGAGAGCATCTTGGTTCTATTTAGGATGGCACGATTCATGCACGAGTGGATGTGCTCGTATAGTGCCTTAGTGTAGGATTCAGCAGTTGAACTTTCAATTCCGTCTGCATAGGTATCATGAAGTTTGTCACTTCTGACTTGAGTAGCATGAAGTTGGCTTTGAAGAAGTTTTTTATGAAGGTGTCCTTACTGGGGGTGGGGGTGGGATGTGGATGTCAAGGGTGATTTGCTTATGGTCAGACCTGGCCAATGTGGGGGTGACCACTGGTGTAGAGCATCTATCTCCCATGTTGGTAATGACCAGGTGTGGGATATTGGAGCCCCTGGTGAGACAATGGATTAGTTGATCAAGGGCATTGGAATTTATGAATTCCAAGAACCAATGGGAAAAGGTGTTGGTACCCAAGTAGTTTTCCCAGTTAATAGCAGGGTAGTTGAGATCACCCAGTATTAGGGTGTTTGGTCCAACCATATACTCCTCATAGAACACTTAGATCTACCCACCAAAACCTAATCACAATCCACAAACCCAAGCGCCCAGCTGGTCAACTTCTGCTTTCCTTCACCTTATCCAAAAAATGGAATGCTCTTCCCTCCACTCTTAGGACCTGCGATAACCTCGAAAACTTTAAAACAATTTTTCATTCCCACCTTTACTCAAACAGGAAATGCAACTGTACTCTTCACCCTATACCTCTCAAGGTCTCCTCCACTTTTACTCCTGGCTAACCTCACACCTAGCTAACCTTGCTCATTTGTATTATGTATAAATAACTATACTGTAAAATCTAGAATCAAGGCC
Source organism: Protopterus annectens (assembly GCF_019279795.1). NCBI lineage: Eukaryota > Metazoa > Chordata > Ceratodontiformes > Protopteridae > Protopterus > Protopterus annectens. The sequence goes on along the minus strand of NC_056729.1, from coordinate 153,494,396 downwards.
ATTTGCCTGTCTTTTATACCTTAACTAAACTGTAATTGTTTGTTTCTTTATGAATGCTACCTGTTTATTTGTCAGTAATGCAAACTTTCTTAGTAATTATTCATGTAGCTATGTATTGTTGGAGCTTTTCTCCCCAGGCCTCCACTGAAAATGGGCTTCCCAAGCCCAGTGGACCTCCCCGGTCATCAAACTGGAATAAATAAATAAATAAATAATATAATAAATCTTAATATTTTCCAGTATGTTTAGAAAGGTGCAGTGAGAATCTTGGGGCATGGTGTGGGATCTGTAGCAAGCTACAATTTGGATTGCAGTCTTACCTAGTGTTAGTTGCACCTGGAAAATTTCAGATGCATTGTGTTGGGCAACTAGCCTGGAAGTGTGAATATCCTTGGTGAATATGGACACTCCTCCACCTTTAGTGTTTCGGTCTTGGTTTGATGGCCGAAAAGTGTGGTAAGAGTTGTAGCCTGGTATTGCAGGGTTGCTCTCTGGTGCCTTGAACCAGGTCTCAGTTACTGCACAGATATCAATGTTCTCCATTTTTAGGAGTGCCTCGAGAGTGCATTTTGAGGTTTAGACTTCTAGCATTGAGTAGCATTACCTTCAGATTTTGCATGCTTGTATCTGTTACGGTGGTGGTTTTGTTCTTTAAACCTTGCCTAAAAAAGCACTATAGGGGTGGCAAGAACTTTAGCCAGTAACCTGAATCACAGGGGTGACAGGTGCAGACCAACTCTGGCATTATGGTCTGTCAATCAAGATACTGGATCCCCTTTGAATGACACCAGAAGCTTAGCCAATTGTTGAAGTCAATCATGTTGTCCTTATACTTTGGTATCATTCTGGCCGAAGGCAGGATGCTACTCAGGACAAGGGTCATACCTGCCTGGGCCACATGATCTGAGAGCTCTTCCATGTCTCTTTTCATGTAGTCCAGGGAGGTACGTCTCAAGTCATTCACTCCAACATGGACAATAACAGAGTCATATTTGTACTTGTTGTGGAGTGACTTGAGTGCATCTGTTATGTAGTGGATCCTGGCACCCGAAAGGCAGCTGACTGTAATTTTCTCCTTGTTCAGCCTGGTGAGTGGGACATCAGTGTGTCTGACTATAGAGTCACCTATAACTAAAGTGTTGGGTACGTTGTCTTGCCTTAGGGGCTGTTGTTGGGTGGCACACTGGTGTTATGAGCTATGTGTCACTTTCGTTGTGACTGGTGTTTGTTTGCGTTTCAGCTTCGGAGGTCCTTGTTGCTTGGGCAGGTTAATGTTAAGGGCCTCCGCATATGTGGGTTTAGTGTTGCTATGTGTGGGTGTTGATGGTGTGGGTTTTGAAGGGCTATGTGTTGCTTGAGGTGTAGTGCAGGTGTTAACCTTCTCCTCTTGACTGTCTAGCACAATCTTGGCTGGAGAGAGCTTTGCTTCCACTTTGGCTATGTAAGTGCATCTCTCGCAGTTTGTAGAGTTGGGTGGTAGGAGGAGAGGGTTGTCTGTGTACATGAGGTAGTTGCTGCATTGCCCCAGTATGCCCAGATTCACCAGGTTGACAGGAGAAATCAACGGAAGTGACCCTTGGCCATGCCTGTATAGGTGCTTTTTTGTAAAGTACAAGAGCTGTTTTCCCTTACCTTTGCAAGGTACTTTGTAATTATAGGCTGTTTAGTGCCTATGATTAATTTCTCCTTATTAACAAGGAGAGTTGAATGCTTGTATCAGTTTAAGGCATCCTAGTGCTTTCCAGCAGGTTCTAGAACAAGTGCTAGTCACAGGGGTTCAGATTTTAGTGCTACTACTTTGAAACCAGCTAGTTCTAAGGGAAAATTTGAAGAGCAGCCTTTCTGGCACCCGGAATAGTTTAACCGTAGCCCTGTCGTGCTGCTCCTGAATGGTTTCCCATTGACTGGCGTAAGGTGAGTCTATCCAGAGTATAACAGAATTAAAATTTGCAGCAATTAAACAAGGGTCTACATCTAGGAAGCTAATACCACAATACTCCCATAATCTTATATAATTTCTATAAGCAATTCTTGTCTTTTTGGAATACCATACAAACGAAATTAACATTTTTCCATTTTCTTTAAAAATCATTAATTCCATTTTAATAAGAAGTAACACTTCTTCAATTATTTTTTAAAAATTATTATTAATAATCTTACTCATATCTTGATAGATTTTTATTTGTAAATATTTTAGTTCTTTTCCATCCCAATTATATTTATATTTCTCTTTAAACTTACTATCTAGTAATCGATTTAAAACTAAAGTTTCAGTTTTATTATTATTAAGTTTCACCAGTGATACTTCTTGTAACTTTTCTATTTCCTCATCTGTTTCTTTGATTGAATAACTTAAATTTCCTATAGTTAGTAAAATATCACCTTCAAAAAGCTGTATTTTAGATTGACAATCATTGACGTTTTGACATGGCATATAATAACTTTTATTGAAACTTTTCTTAACCAGAACTTTATTGAACAGCATTCTTAGTTTTATTAATCACAGTATGAACATCCATGTAACAATTTAACAGGACAGCATATTCTGCTCGCTCTGCTCCAAAATAAGCAGTGTTACCTCAACCGTTCACTTACTCTCACTTATCAGAAGCAGAGTACCACGACTCACTTTCATCTCCACCTCTCATCCTTGCCACCCAACATCCAACATGAGAAGGAGAACAGAAGAGGGACAAGCTTGCCTCTTTTTTCCATCCACAAGCCTGACACAGGCTGTCCCCCTCTTACTGCAACCCTTTCACCAAACTTTCCAAAAACAAAGCCAAGTACACATTAAATAAATCCAACCTAATTTTCTCACGTGCACTACATCCTCCCTAAACCAAACTGGGTACCTATCATCAAAGTCCCTATGCCCTATTGTAGGCATACTGGAATTCCACAAATGTCTTGACAACGTAAAATGAACAAACTCACAGGCCCACTCAATACCTATAAAACCGCTCGCATTCTTCCAAAACAAATGTGGTACTATTCCGACCATAAAACACTCATGCCCAGAAATATCCTCTTTAAAGTAGCTAAATCCTCCAATATCCTAAATGCCAACTGCCTTTTTGGAATTACTACCAAATCATTACCTGTCAAATGAACCACTAAAACTTGTGGAATTCCCAGTCCATAACTGTATGTCCGCAAATTCCTCCAGTAGTTGATGCCGTCTTAAGCTTCTGATACCATGCCATAGGATTGTCCACCTGAAATGATGTAAACCCAGCTCACTGCCATCCGGACTAACTGCTGCCTGCTTTGCTACTCAATAAATACATGGATGACCCAGGATGGCAACCTCTTTTCCTAAAACAAAAAATATATATATATATATATATTACTAGAAACCAAATTAACCAGTTATCTTATATAAGACAAAAAGGCATTTGAAGACCAATAACTTACCCTCTTGATAACCTCCACTGAACTACCTTCTCTCACCATATCAGAAGTCCTTCCAATGTGAAATGAGTGAGTAGAAAACCTCTATCCTGAAAATCTAAGACACTAAAAACCCCTTCTCATCACACCCACAAAATAATTTCCCATTATTACCTTATCCCCCTTTTTGACTAAAAAAACAAATATTGTGGACTTCCAGCATAAAGCAGCTGTAACCTACTGGCCCATCCCACTAGGCACATCAACTCATCTCAGTACTTTGCTAGAACAATCTGAACACCCCACCCCATTTGGTCTATCTTAGATCTAAGCAGTCATATTGCTACAGATGCTGAAAATACAGTCACATCCTGCCAAACCATCAACCCTAAACACTCCATGATACATCCACAGGGACAAAGTCACCCATAAACTATTATCTGCTGAGTCATCATTCAGTAACTCTAAGCCATACAACAAAACCTGAAGATCCAGTCATATCATAGGCCATTGTCTATCTGCCCTACCCCTGGCAAATCTACCACACAATTTCAACATACAAGCAACTGTCCAAGATACCATCAAGTCCTGTAATGCCGCCACTCACACAAATATGCTAATGGCAGCCAAATCCACCTTATTTGTCTGAACATCCTTCCCTTGCACCCAAGTCCAAGCTAAATATTGCAATAACAATTTCTCTGACCAAAATTCCTTTTCAGCAGGTAACTGCAAAGCAGATCCATCAAAGTCATGTGCAACAAAGTCTAGAAAATTTAGTGCTTTTGCATGAAAGTGTTTGCATTGCTATTTTTATACCCCAAGCAGACTGCAAAGAAAATTTTCTGCAAGCAAATGGCAAATGGTGGAGGTGTGATGGAGAAGAAAGAGGTAACTTGAAATACATAATTTAGGAGTACAGAGTACGCTGTCAGAAATATTGTGTAAGCAAATAAGTAACTTTGTAAATTATTTTTTGAGCTGGGATAGTGGATATGAATTGCTTACACATGGTAAGGCCTCGTTAAAGTTTAATTTTGGTGGCTGTCAAAAAAGCAATTACTAGAAAATGGAAATCAAAGTCTGAAACACTATTTAAAGTAATGAATATTGTAATGGTAATAAAAATGACTGGAAATGGGATCTTTAAAAAAGGGTAGGAGCAAATTACATAAAAAATGGAAATTGTGGGAACAGTGCATGCAGAATGATTTGGAGGAGGAGATTTAAGGGAAAGCAGGAAATGATAATTGCATAAAAGAATATATGTGATGCAATAATGTTTGTAACTGTGAACACATTATCATGATAACTCAATAAAGCCCTACCATACACCTTCCTTGTAGAAACTGCCAAGACTGCTGCAGCAACCATTTTATTACATCAGTCCAATCTAGCACACCTCATTCGGCAACACAAATGGTTTGCCCCCTGCCTCTGGGACTAACTACTGATACCTGCGAAACTGAAAACGACACAAACTGTCAGAAATCCCATTCCTAGAACTTGCCAAATGCACAACTGCAAAAGAAAAGTCTGTCAACAAACATTCCAAAACCAATTTTCGTAACACTAGGAAAGCAATCTGAATTTTGTTATCTTTGACTGTAACACCTGTACCGTGACAATATTGTCTGAATGAAAACTTACCCTCCTACCATGCAACTGCTCTTCCCAAAACACCACTGCTGCCCAGATAGGCATCAAATCCAAAAAGGCCACATCTTTCTTTCATTCATCCTTCCAGTCATCCGTCCATCAAGCTGCAAACTATTCACAAATAAAAAATGCTCCCATTCCAATATCTTCTGCTGCATCTGTAAAAAATTGCAACTGCTCTTGACCAACCCAATCCAGCTGCTAAAATAAAATGCCATTACATTGATCCAAAAAGATAACCACAATGCTAAATCTACATGGACAAACTTACCAATTCCCACCCAATGGGGTTTGCTGTTTCCCCTGTCAACAAAAATGCCATGGACTTACAAAATGTACTACCTGGATAAATTATCTGGGAAGCAAAATTCATTACCCTAATAGCTCTATAACATCCCTAATTCACATCATGTCCTTGCCCCTCACCAAATAATCTTTTCCTTCAAATGTTCTATCTACTCAAGAGCATTGCCAGCCGTAGGCATAGGCCAACTAGGTGGCTGCCTAGGGTGCTGCTCTAGTAGGGGCACTTTTCTAGTATTTATTTGATGTAGGTAGACCAGGACAGGGGCACCGGGTGGTGTGGTGGGGGGTGCCATAGAGCCCTTTTGCCTAGGGCACCAGCTGACCTAAGGCCACTCCTGCTCAAGATGGAGGCAAAATCACCTCCTCCCTGCATCCACTGACAATTCCAAAAAAACACAATGCCTTGGCAGGGCCCTCCAACATCTATGCCACCAATGGGCCACCCAGCTCCTTGCACATTGCCAGGAATGCCCATATACCCTAAAGGACTCCTACAAACCCCTCACCTACCAACAAAAAAATCATCCAAATAATGCACAGCCTTCTGAGTGCCCACTCTCTGTTGCTAAATCCAGTGAAGTGCAGTCCTAAACTTCTCAAAAGTGGAACAAGCCACTGAACACCCCATTGGCATGACCTTATCAAAATAAAATTTGTTGTTGACCACCATGCCCAACAGAGGCCACACTTCCTCCCATACCATTTGTAATCGAAAAATGGATTCAGTGTCTACCTTTACCAACCATGGATCTGTAAATCCCCTGATGATTTCTAGAGTATCATGCAATGAAGAATACCTAACCTTTGCATCCTTTTCAGAAATAAAATCATTAAACAAATTCCCTTCAGGACATGACAAATGATGACTCAACCAAAACTCACTGGGTGACTCTTTAGGGATGAAACCAATGGTGACACCTTAAAAACGCCAAAGGGAGGATAATCAAGTTGGCCCAATAACCTGCCTCCATGCCACTCATTCTCCACCAAACCTCTCAAAATGTCATCTCTTCCCTGTACCACATGTAAATTCTTACAAACTGAACCATCTCCTTGAACCCCTGACTTAACAGAAAACCTGATGGAAAGCTCCTATGTAACTCCTCATGCACCCACTAAATCTGGAAAAACCCGAGTATGTGTTTCAGTGCCCATACTTTAATAGGTGAATGGGACATCCAGACTTGCTCTCTGACCCTGAAAGGACAATCTTCATCTTTGTCCTCGAACTTTCCATTTCAAAAAGTAATTCACCACATCCCTTTTTTGTAAATGCTAATTGTACCACATACAAGCATTTCCTGTCCTTAACCTTTGCGCCTCATGAATTGTGAGAAAATAAGCCAACAATGGCAAGGCCAAAAATGATCCTTTTCCAACCAAACTGCCATATAATACACAAATCCTAGTACCAATTCTCCCACGTCCTAGCTTGAAATCACCCCATTCCCTTCTATTTGAATGAGGCTAAAGCTTTCAAAAGGTCCTTATTATTCACCTCCTCAGATTACAACAACCACTGCAGCCCTTCTGCATCAATTAATTTTAAAGACATTAATATACAAGCCCTTCAGATCTTGTCTTTAAACAAGACTGGAATAGGTGGGGTCAAAAAGATCTCCCATCCATACTGACTAATGCCTGTGTAGCTAACCAATCCTTGGGTTGCAGCCCAAATTCTGAATTTACTTCTTGCTGTAATGACTCAGCCCTATCCAGACTCGATGCCAAGCTCCCTAATAAGGTCCCCATGCCAACACCCCCATCCACTATCTCCCGCTGTGCCTGCTCCATCTCCACAAAAAGCTCATGATCCACCAAGCTGCCTGTACTAACCCTCATCCTTCACACACCAACCCCCATGCCCCATTAACCCGACACTACCTCCATCTCCCAACAGTATATCATTACCTGAAGTAGCAGCAGAAACTGTTCCACCATTCAGAACTTCTGCTGTGGCAGTGTTTGATGCCTTCTTAGCTCATTTCCCCTGTGCCACTGAAGTGGTACTTGTTTTCTGAGCTTGCCTTTTCTTTCTGGAGGTACTGACCTCATCCACCATAGGGGACTCCACTGGCAGCAAATCCTGGATCAGTTCCTCTGCTTGTGATGCAATAACTGCCCACCTCTGTCTCAAGCTACAAGCTCCAGCCATCTGTCAAAAGAAATCAGAAAGAAAGCAGAATATTACCATCATGAAAGAGACAGAGAAAGAAAAAACATTATGTTCTAAAATACATTCTGTCACATCAGAAATCTAATGGAAAAAGCTTAGGATTAAAATGTACACAAGGACTGAACGTGAAATTCATGTGGGTGCTCCCTGCCTCCTGCATTCCAGCATGCTGGCCTGTGATGTCAGCAAAACCTCTCAACCTCTTAGAGCAAGAAACCTGACAAAGCCATAACATTATATGGGATAAAGGCCCAACACAGGGCAACTTTAAGAGGGTCTATATTATAACATTGAAGTCTAACAACTTTGAATGTTATAATATCAAACCCAGTAGAGCGAACACTGGAAATAGCGAAGCTGCAGAACACCAAATACTTTCCTAGGAAAAGTATTTGGTGGGCCGTTTCTGCAGCTTTGCTATTTCCTCAACTGTGGAGTGAAGGTTACAGACCGGGTTAAGGTAAGTGTGCGAACCGAAGGTTACAGACCAGGTTAAGGTAAGTGTGCGAACAAAGGTGAGTGTGCGATTGGGCACAGGTTAGGTGAGTTAGGGTTAGGGCACGAGTCAGGTAAGTGTGCGATTGTGTGGACATGAGGGTTAGGGTGGGGTAGGTGAGTTAGGGTTAGGGAGCAGGTAAGGTGAGTGTGCGATAGTGACGGACCTTAGGGTTACGGTTGGGTTAAGGTAAGTGGATAGCTAGTGGTGTATGTATGGTTTAGTGTAGGGTTTTGTGAAGTGCGTGTGTGTGTGGATAATTTATTTTGGTGTGCTTGTGTTGTGTGTATGTTTGTCGGAACAGCAAATTTTTTCCCTGAGAAAAAATTCGCTATTCTGACTGTTCGGTTTTCTGGTGTTTCTCTCTACTGGGTTTGATATTATAACATTCAAAGTTGTAAGACTTCGATATTATAATATAGACCTCTTTAAAATATTGCTCCTACAAACTTAGACTTGAATAGAATACAGGTTTTGCATTAGCCTGAATATTCCGAATTTCAAATGCCTAGCCTTATTCTCTGAGTTTGTTCCTCCATAATTTGTCAGTTATGTGCCAAAAAAAATGCAATTAACTGAAAAACATACCAAAAATGTGAGGCCAAAATAAGGACATTCTGTGAAAATCTCCACAGATAAGCAGATTATAGAAAGAAGAATTATAAACTAAACAGTTAATACATCCAGAAACCACCCATTAGCTTGACTAACAATTTCAGAGTGTCACAGACCAGAAAGTGAAAGAGTAAAAAGTCATATCAGAAGAACAAACATACAATTCACGGTATAGACTTGAGTACATTTGCATTAATTAACACATTTCAGTCTCGTGTTTCATAGTAATTTAACAATTCTTAGTATTTCTTCATGTGAAAACCCTATTATAGTCACTGTCCTGGTAAACTATAATGTATTGCCACCCACAAAGGGATTATCTGGATACCCCCGCAGATAAAATGTTTCTGCGCATGTGCGGAAACATTAAACTGAAAAAAAACCTTTGAGCATGGACAACCATTACTTGCAACACATGAGGTAAAAGCACTGTCCCAGCACCACAAACTCTACCAAAACCTGCCGGACTCAGCTCCATCCCCTCAACGGTTTGATCCACACCCCGCACCACCAACACCAACTCACAAAGACAAAAGTGAACCATGCAACACAGCGTTCATATATTCACCATACTAGACCAACAAAAAAATGCTCTTCAGCACAAAGAAACACTCCCCAATCACCAGGTACCACAATTTCCTTCAAGCTCTCAGCACTAACGAACAATAAACAGGCCGAGGGGATGCCCCAATTAAGATGTGATGGTTGCAACTGCTCCTCCCCCATAATGGTTAAACATTACTCACAGGTGCATTGCAGCCTGAAAACAACCACAGACCATCAATGTTTCAAAAACACAGTTTTACCAACAAAATGACAATCCAGCAGTGTAGACCACGGGGTACTTCAGCCTTAACACCAAACAATAATCAAGCCGACAAAACACGCTAAGGAAGATTAAGAGGGAGCTATCACACACCACCAACTCTTCCAGGACCTAACAAAAAGAAAATTACTCTAAGCTCATGCTCAGTCCAGAAACCCACGTAATTAAATACATGCCCATTGACAAGAGATCATCCGCCCATACGTTGCAAGCCATTTGTCCTGTAATGATGCTATGCTTATGAGGAAACACACCCAGCTGTAACATAAGCCTCATAGCCCTACACATAAAGAAGTGAAGAGAAGAAGGATAAAAAAAAAAAAAAGGGCAGCCATTGGCCCATTTCCTTGCTACTTACCAATATTAACCCGAGACCTACCTGTTCTCTCTAGTACCTCCAAGTTGTCTTGGGCATAATCCTTGTAGCACCAAGTTCACACCTAAATCTGAACTCCCAGCTCAACTACACTATCATAAAACCATCTTAACCCCTCCTTACACTTACCTCACATCCTCCCCAGCACTCGTCCATCCAAGCTTATCCTTTCCTTGCCTACTATACTACCTAAACTCTTTCCCCTTCCCATTCAACCCTAACATCTCCCCCAAACCTTTAGACATCCTTTAGCTACCCTTCCCCTAACACACTGACTACTTAAAGTTTCTCTGGACAAATTGGTTTGTTTCCAAATCTTGTTTAATTGAGAAGCCATCATTTTTTTTCATTGCTTCTTATACTATTAGCTAAGGGTTTGGTAACTAATGCAAATAATAAAGGGGAGAAGGGACACCCTTGCTTTGTGCCTTTGTTTAAAGTGAATCTTTGAGAAATGTAAGATCTAGTTTTAACATATACTTTGGAGTCTCTATATAGTTTTTTTTTTTAATATTCCAGTAAAATATTCTGGAAATGCAAACACTTCTAAAGATTTAAACAAGTACTTCTAATCTACAGAATCAGAAGTTCTCGATATCTAAGATAATTAAAGACAATTTCTTGTTAATTCCTTTTGCTAAATCTAAGATAGTTACCACCCTTTTTATATTTTCATACATTAATTTATTCACTGTAAATACTGTTTGATCTTTATAAATTAATTTATCTACTGTATGTCAATCTTGTAGTGAAGATAGAAGTAAATATTTTATAGTCCGCATTTAATAATGAAATAAGTCTACATGGGGAAACTAGTGTATTATCCTTTCTTTAAGTAAAGGTGAAATTACAGAAAATTTACATGAGGGATGAATTATTTTGTCACTCTGAATTATCCTGAAAATGTAACTCAGTAATTCTAAAGTATTTAATGGAAGCAAACTTTGTAATTCCATACTTAAAGTATTTTACCCTGGGGCTTTACTATGTTTCCCTTTTTTAAAGCCTCTTTAACTTCTATTAAGGTGATAGGGTTATTTAACAGAAATATTTATTGATCTTTAAGTTTAATAGTAACATTTTTCTTTATGTGTTTGTCAATTATGTTATCATAAGAATTATTATTTTTATCTTTAGTAAGATCCTCATGGAATTGTTTTCCTGTATGTCTAAAGTAAGCTTATTAAAACGAGGATTTCAGATGTCATTGATGTGTGCCTTTTTGCTTAACATCCTACTTCTATTAGATAATCTATGTAGATTTTTTGAAGTAATCGCAGCACTGTGCAATTTTATTTTTTCTAAAGCTATCTCTGCTTTATGCATTAAAACCATTTGATATTTTGTCATTAAATTTTTAATGACTTCAGTATTATCTAATTTCTTTGCTTGTTGTTCAAACCTCTCTTTGTGTATTTCATCTAGCATTTCTAACCACTCTTTATTCTACTGTTTCATTTTATTACAATCTCATCTTCCCATTCTATATTTAATATGCATTTAAGGAGTCCAACAATGTGACTTTACTAACCTGACCATTATCATTCAAAGATAAAGAATTCTCAGTTTGTTCCTTAATATAACTCTTGAATTCTTTTAATGTCATCATAATTTCATTATATATACTGGGTTTTTGTAAATAATCTGAAATTTCCTTATATCCATTAATATATTAATACTTAGTGCATCATGATCAGATAAAGGACAGGGAATGGTTTTAAAATAATTCACTTTATTAAGTGAATCTGTAGAGGCATAAATCCTATCAGTTCTACTCTGCATCCCATATGTACAAGAATAATGAGTGAAGAACAGTTACTTATCTTCTGCTTCTACTATTAAATCAACTAAATTATTATTACTAATCCATATGCTTAGTGCTTTAGCTGATGCCAGAATTTTAGCTTTCTTCTGCTTACTTATGCTTTCAGTACTAGATATACATTTTAAATCCCCTGCTGAAATTAAATTACCCTTCCAGTCACTTTGTAGTAAGTTTAAGTGAGCTTTAGCCAGTCTTGCATCTATTACAGAGTTCCTGTAAAACTTAGCTAGTGTATACAGTATGCCATTATATTTAAGTATTACAAATGTATACATTCCAACCCGCAGTGGTGGTGCTGTGGTAGCTTTGTCGCCTCACAGTAAGACTCTGTCCGGTTCGATTCTCAGCTAGAGCGTCTTCTGCGTGGAGACATGCATGAATGGGCGTACCTTCGTTGAAGGTTGTGCATCTGGCTTGGCAAGCCGGTACGTAAAAATCAACTGCCAATCATTAGCGGACCGGAGTTCAGCTGTGGCGACCCCTAACCGGGAAAAGCCGAAAGACACAAACAAACAAACAAATGTATACATTCCTTTGGGATCACTGATGAATTCTATGACCTTAGGTATTTCAGCAGATTTTCTCCAAAGTATAGCTGTTCCTCTATTATTTTTGTTAAAAGAAACAGATGATAACATTTTGTAACGTAAGTAATTTTACATATCTGATTAATGATTTTCCTTTTACCACTATTTAATCTATTCACATTAACAGATAATAGATTAAAATTATCCATACAGTGCATTTAAAAAGATTTCTTTGAAAGATAATCTGACAAATCTATCCACCATATTAATTTAATTATATATAAGACTCTGATACTTTCCTCTAACACTATCGTAACATTCCACATTTTTGACTTCTTTCTTTCTACAAACTAAACTACTAAAACTTCTAAATAAAAAAAGCCTGCAACTGTATATATTGCTAATAAAACACAACCAACCATGGATACTAAATCTCCTAGTTTTCCTGTTGAATAGACAAACTACTACACTATCTCTCCACCTACCAATATCTAAAAATTCATCAAGAAAATAACCAAAAACTATCATCACTTAAAAATAATTAATATAATATTATATATGTTAAAAATAATAAGAGACTATTCATTTATGTATTTTGCCATTTTAAAACAGTTCTCCCATTACTACATAAAAGTTTAATAATCCTCTAATATTAATCATGAATATTAAATAATCCAATAAATAGTGTACTATATACCTATTTATGTAATAGTAGCATAAATTATCCATTAAATATCCCTAAATTATTCACTCATTCAATGTTATTGCAAGTAAATCTCTAAATATATCTAAATATATAAGTAAAACAGCATGACCTGAAGAGAAAAAAATATCTGTAAACTATTATATGAAAGGAAAATCAATGCACATATATATTTATCATGCTAAAAGATATATACATATATGCTAAAAAAAGCTCTGAATTAATTTAAAAGTACAAGTGTCTATGTCTTAAACTTGTGTAACACTTTTACTATAATAAACATAAAAATATTTAAAATCCTTTAGCTTATTAAACTAATTCATAAAAATATGTACATTGCTGAGGTCAAAAGGAATGTCTTGCTATTTCTATGGAATAAAAAAAATAACATTTGCAGTCTATATTGTATTAATAAGTTACAATGGGTCTAATTCAAATCTCATTCTCCCTTCCTGGGTTCAAACATATTAAAAATCTACTTTACTTTCTATCAAATTGGATGTACTGATTCCTTCAAATTTCAGCCCTGACTTAAAAAATTAATTATTTTAGGTAGCATTAATGAATATAATAACATACAACATGCTAAAAGCTTCAAAGTTCGCATGTCCAAGCTTCAAATTTCAGCTTTTGGGATATTTTCAAATATTTCTACATGATTTTCTATGCAAATTAAATGAGATCTTGTACATTCACATTTCTGTTGTATGCAGGTATATATAATATGTTTCTTTCTTATAAGCAGTTTGTTTTCTGTCTGACTTATCTGTCTTATTTACCTATTAATATTTCACCTTGCTCTATATAACTTGTATTTTTAAAGCCTCTTATCAGAGATTTTTAATAATCAGCTCTCTATTAGAGATTACAGTATATGTATATATTTCTTAACTTACAGATGCTGTTTTTTTATTAATCTTGCATAGTAGATATTTCATTCCTTGTGCATTGCATATTATTTGTAAGATATTTACTCTTCTTGTTAATTCTAGTATTACAAGCAGTCTTGACCACATATAAAACAGTTCCTGCTTGTTTAATTTGAATGCATGTTCCATTGTGAACTGCTGTTCTGATCTAAGCTTCACATCCTGACAATATAATTTAATTACAGCATGTGAAAATGACAACTCACAGCATACAGTGGCTGCTGATTTCCTCTGTAAGTTTTTCATTCTCAATGCTTTTAAATTGTTCCTATTAGTCACAAACATCTTTACTTCTTTCCATTAATATGTACAGTTAGCTTATGCTGTCATGTTATTAACTCTATCAACATTAAGCAAAATGTAAGCAAATTATGTCAGCAGCAGCTCAATATAAAACATTGCTATAGCTTTTGTTTTAACAATTCTTCACTTCTAAATAAATATTTAAAAATATGTCATTTTAAGCAGATTTCTCACATATATACTTGAAAAAAAAAAGAAACTCCTTCCTGTTTTCACAGATATCAGTGATGAACTGTGACCTAAATTTTCTTCCAAATATCTCAAGGAGCAGGTGGGAAGCAGCTAGGCAAACAACAATCAAGCATTTTCATACAGCTGGAACACTGTTTTGTTCTTGAGCTTTTTAAAGTGTCAATTGCCTCATAAATGGCCTTTGAAAGGAATGTGTTACACAGGAAAAAAGGAAACAAAATCACCATCACTTTAACACCTCTAATTATTACATTACTTAGTTCTGACATTCATTTAACCCAGCAATGCACATACTATGCAAAGTTAAACAATAAAATGGAAATTCTTAACCTATATAGCCTTAAAGTTGCCAGTTATATTCCCTATCATTTAACAACATCCTCTTACAGGAAGTATTTATTTAACATTTAGAAATACATTTATAAGTTTAGTTAAATGAAATATATTAAGTCTTTTACTGTAAATGTAGCAAAACAGCAACACTACCCATTTATATTCCTTATCATGAAAAATGTTTTAGCTTAAAATGTAAATACATATTTGCATATGATTTAAAGCTTAAAGTCCAATACACACCTTCTAATTAAAGGGTAAAGCTATTGTTTCAGAAAATTAAAGCCCTGTAATCAGAGAGCAAAAGTCACTTGTTTTTAAGTTTTTCAGTTTTTAGAAGCAATTTTCCAGGTATTCAGCTCACTCTGTCTCTTGAGGGATATACTATTCCAATCCATGTCTTCAGTATTATTAAGGATTTTATTTTTGTTAATAAAACTGGATGCCTCCTCCAGTGTGTCAAATATTTTAGTTCCTTCAGAAAAAAAAATAATCTGATCTTTGCAGGAAACACCAAAGTGACTTTAGTTTTGTTCTTTTTAAATTCTTTAATCAGTGGTAAGCAGGGTTTTCATTTACGTGTCACTTTACTAGAATAATCATTGTCAAATCCAACTACATGTTCACCTATTTTATTAGGTGGGCAGGACCATGCTGTTTTTAATATTTGAACTATAATTGAGCATGGTGGTGAGTTTCCCCTTCTTTAAAGGTGCTCTCAGAGGACCTATGTGCCCTTTCAATTCCAAAACATAAAGTTTCAGGTAGATTTGTTTTATGTAGCCAGGTTTTTAACAAGTTTATAACATTGTCTCCTTCATACTTTTCAGGTATACCATAAATGTCAATGTTATTTCATGTCAGTCTACTTTCTAAACTATCAACTTTATCTATGAGCCATGTTTTTTTAAAAGAAATTCAGCCTGAGACTCATCTTCAGTTATTCTCCCTTCATGATTATTTAAAGCTTCTTCTCTACTATTGATTTGTGCACTTTGTTGTTTCATGAGAATCATTGAAACTGTCTGTTTTGGTATCCAGTTTGTCCATTTTAAGTAATGCATCTGATATACTAGATATTATTGACCAGATGTCTTTTTTTAGCACAAGAATCCTGAGTAACATTTCTTGAGTGGTTCATGTTGAAGTCTCTTCTATCCTAAACAAGTAGTTGAAATGCTGGCAGGAAAATGACAGCTTTTGAAAAAAACTGAAGCTATAAATCTTTTCTCTGATTATTATTGAATAAAATTGAATAACAAGTATTTCCAAATTTTATTTTTTATCATAGTTTCTGTCAGAGTAAAGTTTTCAGTCACATGGGCTTTCACCAGCTGCAGCTCTCAGTTAGCCATTTTGGCCAGACCCCTCCCCCAAGAATCTAACAATTTTTAAAGCTGCTCTTGATTCTACTACTGTTCTGTGGTAGCTTTCACTGACCACTGTAATACTCTTGTATTGAAATAGAACTCAATAGCATTTAGAACACCTAACAACTTAGTAAGCACCTTCTTGATGAATCAGAAAGATGCATAAAAAACCTGTCTTTTTCTTACTTTAAGATCATAATTATGGTGGTCTATGACTACATATAAATCATTTTTCTATCTAACATATAAAGTGAGCACTTCATTGGCATATCTATAGAGTACTATGTAAAAGGATTTGGTAGCAACCATGTATCTTGCATATGTGTTCTTGAATGTGAATACGTACCTGTTTTAATTAGCGAAAACAAATTATTTCCTACTGTAATGTCCTTTATTGTTAACAAGGTAAATATGTACCCTGTGGTGGTTGGTGTTTCAAAGCCCAGTGATGCTTAAATCAAGTTCTCTGTTTTATATCTAGTGTTTTACCTCCTTATTTATAGACACTTTCAAAGATGTTATAATTCTGTATAACCACAAAGTCAGTGACCACAACAAATTGTGTAAAAGCCGTTTATTCTCTCTGACGTCTCGAGACCAATGCCTTCAAGGAGTATAATACATTCAAAAACCCTAACCCTTAGTTGTTGTGGTCACTGACTTTGTGGTTATACATTAGATTGTTTTCTAATGTGGTATACATCTTTTTGTCATGGCCAGTGACCCCCATGTGGATATTCCCAGACATTTTCAGGACTCACAGGCAGACCTGCAGCAATGGTCATTGGATGGCTATTTGCCTCATACAAATGAACATTTACATTCTTCCAAGGTTGATGGTGGACCAAGCATGGGCCAGAGAGAGCAGATTTCCACAGTTTGGGAGAAATGGAAGGAGGATCATAACAATTGTTTACAGAACCTGTTTTCTAACATTGACAGAAGACATTTGGCTTCCATGAGTTCGGAGAACAAGGTACTATGTCATTCATTAGAAAAATTAATGTGGAAAGAAACTGCTGTCTTTCTTAATGTACAAAGCCTGGTCAAGTACATAGAACTTGATATAACCCATCGAGGGTTGAGAGCATATAAAGATCCTGCTACTCCATTTGATTTGTAGGATGAAAATGATAACATTTTTCATAAATGATGGGTTCTTGGTGCACATAAATGTACTTTGGAATGGGTTTCCATTCTAACAGAAAGGGACAGGGTAAAACAGAAGGAGCTACAAAGTCAAATTAGCTCCACTTGTGCAAATTTGCTTTCTAAATCTGGTCCTGAATTTCTAAAGTGCTTAAAAATATCAATGTTAAATTAAAAAAGCATGAGGATGAAATTACGGAAAGAACAAAGAAAAAGTTATTGCGTGATACTTGTGATTATGATAATAGTAGCACCTTCTCTGGAAGAGCCAATAGGAGAAGGGCTACATGTCATGTGCGTTTTCAGGAAGAAGGCAACAGAGCTGAACAGCATTCCTTTTCTTCCACATGCAATTCATTTGAAACTGTTTCCTCTGTTGAAGAGGATTATTTAGGTAGTAATGAATATTAAAGCTCAAAATACAGTACAATATCAGCAGACTTTCCGAAATGGGTCCAGTTTTCATCAGCAAGAACACCAAGGTAGAAAACAACAACATGAAGGACAAAATGCTCACTTATGGGACCAACAAGCACAACATCTTCAATATAATAAGAAAGCAAATGGAAACTGTGAGTCTTATATTGTAATTTTATCAGGATATAATTTGAACGATTTTGAAAAGTCTGTTCTTGAATGTGGTCTGAAGTTTATGTCCACAGTAATTCTACGTGATATAAAGTGTGATATTTTTAGATTTACAAGGAAATTGCAATTGAAATACTATTTTTTTAATCATTCTAATGCTGCTTGTATTGATTATAAAGGAAGTGATGAAACAGAATCTGTTTCAGATGACAACATTTTTTATTCTTGTAATTCAAATGAAGATATTAATGCATATTATATGTTTGACACTAGTGTAGTTGAAACTAAGTGTAAATTTATTCCAGTGTTTAATAATGAAGGTGTGATGCAATTTTATAAGATGTTGAATTATTCAGTTGAGAAAGAATTACTAAATTTCCGAAAGGGCTCTAATAACATTCTCTATAATCTTACAAAAAATGAATGGTCAGCCTTGTTGGCATTAAGAGAGAGGAATGACCTTGTATTTAAACCTGCTGACAAAGGTAACAAACTTGTTATTTTACATATTTATCAGTACCTTGATATGTGTTATGAACATCTACGTGATATTAATGTATATGAAAAAGTTTCATTTTCTGCTTATCTTGTAGCCATAAAAGAATATGATGAACTGTTGAACAAAGGTGTTAGATTAGGGTATTTATCTCATGATGATGTTAAAAAGAAATTTAATGTGACAAATACTAGTATTGCATATTTTTACTGTTTACCCAAAATCCATAAATGCTTGCAGTGACCTCATGGTCGTCCCATTGATTCAGGTAGAAATTATTTCTTATATAATTTGGGGCATTTATTGCAATAATTATTAATTCCTAAAGTTATTTTATTACCTGCATATATAAAAGATGTTTTCGATTTTATAAATAAAATCGAGAATATACAGTGGAATGAGAAAATGTCTTGGATCATAACGGATGTGAAAAGTTTGTACCCAAGTATTGAACACACTTTTGAACTGGAATCTATAAGGTTCTTTTTAGGTGATTGTCCACCTACTGAATATGTTATTGAATTGATTTATTTTTGCTTAACAAAAAACTTTTTGAGTTTAATAGAGAAATTTTTCACCAGAAACAAGGGATGGCTATGGGGGGCAGCTTTTGACCCTCATATGCAAACTTAAGTATGAGTTTATTTGAATTGGAATACATTTATATATATGAATGTTATTGTCGGCATGTTATAAGATACTTCAGATTCATTGATGACCTCATTTTTTTGTGAGGGAGGTAAAAATGAAGTAAATAAGTTTATTGATGGTTTGCAAGCAAATAGATTTAACTTAAAATTTGAAGAAATTCACATAGGTTAAAAAGTTTTATTTTTAGATGCTGATCTAGACACTTCAAGTCGAATTTGAGGGTAATATATAATATCTAAGAGCATCAAGTTGCCATCCCCCTCACACCATAGAGGCTTTGCCTTATGGTGAATTTGTTCGATTACACAGATTATGTAGTGAGGGGAATGATCTTCAGGAAGAGATTATTAGAACTTGTGCTATGTTTGAGTCCAGGGGGTATGATAAAAAGTTACTAAATAATATGTGACAAAAATTAATAAAAGAATGAACAAGAGAAATAGGGTAACATATAGGTCAGTAACTTTTATAAATAGGGGCAACATATCTGATATATATTTTGTCACTACCTATAGTTGTTTTAGTGATACAGTGGTAAATCTAGATAAATAATATTGGGGCTTTCTCAATTCTCTAAAAGATGCTAAAGAGTGGATGCCTGGAAAGCTTCAAATATCTTATAAAGTTGGCAGGAATATAAAAAACTTTTTAGTTAAAGAAAGATTCATTATGCCCCCCATTAATCTAAACACTATAGTTCATCAATAAGGTCCCAATACATGTGGTAGATGCAAGGCTTGCAAACATATCACATCAAGTTTTGATAGAATTAATGGTCACATGTTTAATGTAAAAGGACATTAAAAATGTGATACTGAGGGCATTAGGGCATTATTTATGCCCTGAAGTGCCCTTGTAACAAGTTTTACATTGGTGAGTTTAAAAGAGCATTTAAAATCAGGCTTTAGAACACATTCAAGATATTGATAAGGGAAAAGAACAGAGTTCAGTGGCTGAACATTTTCATAAAGTACATCATGGTCAATCTGGAGGGCTACAAGCATCGATTTTGGAAAAAATAGATCATTTTTATACAGATGAAAACATTAAAAATAACCTTCTGTATAAAGAAGCTTTGTATATACTTAAATTTGATACAATGGTACCTAAGGGAATAAATGCAGAGCTCTATTGGTGGGTTTTACTTTAAATACTGATGTAATTGATTTAACTGTTTTACTTGATTGTGTTTAATTGTACCTGTTATAAAAGGGTTAGGGTTTTTGAATGTATTATACTCCTTGAAGGCATTGGTGCCGAGACGTCAGAGAGAATAAATGACTTTTACACAATTTGTTGTGGTCATTGACTTTATGGTTATACATTAGATTGTTTTCTAGTGTGGTATACATGTTATAATTCAGTACCTGAACAATGACTGTGTGCTTCTGAATGTGGCCAAGCACCTGATGAAGTTGAATGCAATGCGTGGTCACATACAGGCCTTATAATGTAAAAAAATCATAAAGAAAGGCCTTGTGCATCTGTAGGTGATTGTATAGAAGCAGTATGCTCCTCACTTTGGATTCCTTTTCTCACCATACAGGCCTTATAATGTAAACAAATCGTAAAGAAAGGCCTTGTGCATCTGTAGGTGATTTTATAGAAGCAGTATGCTCCTCACTTTGGATTCCTTTTCTCACCATACAGGCCTTATAATGTAAACAAATCATAAAGAAAGGCCTTGTGCATCTGTAGGTGATTGTATAGAAGCAGTATGCTCCTCACTTTGGATTCCTTTTCTCACCATACAGGCCTTATAATGTAAACAAATCGTAAAGAAAGGCCTTGTGCATCTGTAGGTGATTGTATAGAAGCAGTACGCTCCTCACTTTGGATTCCTTTGCTCACCATTTTTGTTGCTGCACTTATAGTGTTCTGTGTGCTTACAACTCTGTGGAAGAGTACTCAAGGCTTTGAATCATTGGCAGTTTGTTTAAGCACTTGGATATATTTTCTTTATTTGCCAAGTTTGAAATACATATCCTCTTCTTTTTTCTTCAGTGTGAGTTTCCGTTTTTGTTTGAAAGTAGTCTCAGTTAATGAGATGGGGAAATACACTGAAAACATAATATAATTTATTAATAATCCATGACTGGGTGTAGGTATCTCTAAATGTGTCCACAGTTGGTGTGGTTTGATCATGAGGGCAAAGCCCGAGTGATTAAACAAAGCTAACCATGGGTAAATCCTGAAATACCCCCAAACAGGATATTATACAATGACATTGTTAAAAAATAAATTGCTTACTTTTTTTTAAATAATTTCAGTGTATAAACAGGCTTCTTTCTACACTGGTAAAGCATGTACTGCACGTGTTCTGCATATATGTGCAGATGCTTGCACAGTACATGTTTCTAATAGCTGTTTCTGTTACTTTTATTTTGAACTTTTGTCAGGATGCAATACTTTTGGAAATGTTTCAGCTTAAGACATCCTTACCATATGATTAAATTGTCAAGATTTTCATAGAATGTGTAGAATTTTGCCTCATTTATTTCATATGTGGTTTTCTGACAAATGAGTTACTAAACAATAACAGACATTTGAGTGTCAGACATCATATTTGTTTGAAAATGCATGATAACACAAAATCTAATAATCTAGCTACTTTAAACGTTTGTACCATGATTTTGGCTTTGACCAGATTTTTTTAAAATATGATTTAAAACATGTCTGTGTGTGTGTGTGTGTGTGTGTGTGTGTGTGTGTGTGTGTGTGTGTGTGTGTGTGTGTGTGTGTGTGTGTGTGTGTGTGCGCACGCACGTGTGTATTTTATCTGAATCAGACAAGTATGCCTGCAGTGTCCTTTGCTGCCCAGACTTTTGTTTGGCAGCTTGTATTCATAGTGGCAAGGCATACTTTAGAGCAGTTGCAATCTCTAAGTTTGGTAGCTGTGCAAAAAAAGTAAATATCCCTGCAGCATGTATACTGCTCTTTTCTGTGTGAGTGGCTGGATTTACAACAAGCATGCTGGTTGGGCTGTACAGTCAGCTTGTACATTTTAGAATAATTTAAATCCTTTATTTTGTAATAGCTGTTAATATGTGTAGCATGGGAAGCACGTTGTGCATCTCTTTCTCCTCCCTCATGTTCATTTGTGCAGTAGATTTCACCTTGCAAGTGTGCATCATAATATAACAAAGGAGGAGTGACTGCTACTGCTGAGATCTAGCAATGGATAATAGATGTATATAGGAGTTTTGTGGTGCAGCTGGAACAATGGTACAATGTAAAAGTGACAGGGATGTAGGTAATGTTTCCTGGATGACTCAGTCTTGGGCTTTGTTTGGGGGATGTAGAAGAACTTTACATAAAGGGGAAAATGAATGAATACTTATCCAGTGTGTACAACCCTGAAGGATAAGAAGGACCTGTACACTTAACATTATTTTCTTATTTCCAACAACTGCCAGCCCACATCCCCACACTTGAAAAGAGGCTGCCAGATTCTCATACCTACAGTGACCACCTCACTTTTCACAACACAGCTTGTCATGGCCCTAAAGGCTTGGCTACAAAATGTTGCAAACTCATTCATAGGTTCGTAGGTGTGTACTAGGCTAATGGCCCTGGAGCCTTTACAAGCCTAGCCCATAGGATTACCCTAGCATTGTGCCACAGGACCTTAGTTCCTAGTGCCTCTGTCAAGTAGAGCCAGTGGAGTGATCCCCAGAGTGAATTTTCTGTTTCCCCTCCACTCATCAAGATTTCTCTTGAAGAGGGCCAGTGAGGTGCTCTGCTTGACATGTATGGGAAGTCTATCCCATAGCATGGGCAGTCTCTGGGTTATGAACCTGTCCTTCCAGCATGTTCTGTTGATTGTGGTAATGAGGTTGAGGTCTGTGGATCATGTGGTGCGGAGAGATTGGGATTTCATTAGATGTAGCATTTCTAACAGAGCTGGGTCAGGCATGGCTTTGTAAGTCAAGCAGGGATCACCTCTAAGTAGGCGATATAAGGCAGCGAATAGTTGGAGTTTTTTGAGTCTGTCCACATAGGACAAGTGTTTAAGGCCTAGGATCCTCTTTCTGAGGTACTTTTGTGGCCTCTCCAGTTGTTGCAGGTGTCTAGTGAGGTACAAGCCAAATGGGGCATTGTACTCAATGATTGCCCTAATAAGGGAAGAGTAGAGGGAGACAATGACCTCTTTCTTCCTGGATGCAAAACTTTTAGTATTGAGATGTGCCACATAGAAGGACTTTCTGACCACAGTGGAAATGTGGTGGTCAAAAGAGAGGTTGCTGTCAACCTGTGTTCCTAGATCTCTTATAAGGCCTTCTATGTTCAGTGGACTACCATCGATGTGGTAATTCCCAAGGGGGGGACAACACATTTTTTGGCATTGAGCTTAAGGCCATGGTTCTGACACCAGTCGTTGGTCTCTATTAAATTATTCTGACTCCCACTTTTACTCATTTCTTAACCTCCTAATAGCTAACTTTCATTGTCATTACTTTCACGAGTTTCAGACCAACAGTGTTTTACTAAAATATTATCTGTTATAATTCTCCCATATCTTTAACTACAATTAGGTCAATATACTCTCTTACTTCAACATTACCTTGCCCTTTTGCCGTAACAAGTTTTCACCTTGAAGAACATAGAAAATCTTTATTCATACCTAATTAACAATATTATTGTATTTTCCCACATCCTCTTCTTGTTCTTTTACATCAGCTAAACTCAGTTATATAATACCATTCTCTCTTATCACTCTCTCATGTTACCTGTTTTTCCTACACCAAACTCCTGCTTTCTTTCTTTCTTTCTCCATTATGTCTTACAGTATTATCTATTTAAATTTAAATATAAACAGAATTACTCTAGAAAACCACTTTTTTCCCCAAAACTGGTCTATATTCTCATGGATTAACACTCTGCCTTGGAATGTGATGATTCTCCAGGACCCCCCTACCCTTTGAAGGAGCACTACATTGTCATCTGGGAACTTATAATGGCCTCCTCCCACTCATCTGAAAAATTAGGCAAGAGCTGATATTCTTACTAAAACAACCGTATAAGATGTAGTGTTTTAGTTTAACTGAAGCATTACTCAGCTGTCTTTTGGTGATTTTCATAATATGCAATAACAACAGTATATAGGCTTTGATAAAGGTGTAACTGCATTCTGACATGGTAGTTAGAGCTCCTCAGCAGTGTTCAGTAAAATCATAATATTTTGGCAATTATAAAGTGGGACTTTGGTTGCATCATAACTCATAGTACTTCAGCTTCCCCCCAACAGACACACACATTATGTTCTATCTGTCTAGAAATTTTAAACATTGTCTTAAAACATTGTGCTAATTGATGATGGTTTAACACAATCTGTTGCCCCCTTGGTCTTTACATACAGTTCCAAAATGAATCAAACTTTCAACAGAACTGAGATAGTTGGGGAATGTCTCTGTGGAAGAAGGCTTAGGAGTAAGCACATGGGGGAAAACAACACAGAAGGAAAAAGGGAAAAAGATTCATGAGACGGAGACAATCAAAAAAGTTTAGGAGCGGAGGGCTGTGGTAAATCATACCAAGGACAAAAGAAAGCTGTATGGGTCGGCCATGAAGATTACTTTTGCTGTGCACCACTTCCATAAATAACAAGGATAGACTAATTGCTAGATTACAGACATGTCATGGTGGTTGGGGTGACACAAAGGAAGAAGTAAATGCTAAAATGCATGCAGTAATTTTGCATAGCAAAGTTTCTGTTCAATAAATTGTATGAAGATGAAATTGCTATTAAAGGGTAGAAATAATGTTAGCTTGTAAAAAATATTAGTTAGCTCAATAGCAACCTAGCTACAGATGAAAGAATGGTGTCTTGTGCGTATATGTATATATATATATATATATATATATATATATATATATATATATATATATATATATATATATATATATATATATATATATATATATATATATATATATACATATAGTTCCACTTTATAATCTTGAAATACTGAAATCTTGAATTTCAGTATCTCGAGACCATAAAGTGGAATTTTTAAAATCCCGAAACTCCATAAGCGAGAATATGAAAATGTCGAATTTGCGGTTATGGTGTTCCGGTATTTGATGGTGGATTTATCGTGTAGTGTGTGCATTTAGCTGGGATGTAAGGTAAATGGGCATTTTGTTGGGTTTTAGGTATGTATTTGAGTGTATGTGAGTGTGTTTGGAAGTTTTATGTGTGGGTTAAGGTAAGCAGGTAAAAGTATGTGTTTAAGTGTTGAAAGTGGTGGTGTTCATATTTTTGTGATGTGTGTGCAAGGGTATTGTAGAGTGTGTAATGGTGAGTTTGCTGCCTTTTTCAGTTTGGTGCGATCTCGGAGTTAGTATATATAAGTAGGGGGTTGGGGGGTGCAGGCCCCCCACATTGGGGGTGCAGGGGTGCTTGTCCCCATGCTTATATGCAGTGTAGGTTTGCTGGTTTGTGTTTTTGTGTTTGTGTGTGTTTTGTTTGTTGGTTTGTTGTAGTGTGGGTTGGATGATGTATGTGTTGTGTGGTGTATGGTGTGTTTATGTTCGTGATTTTGTGTTTCGCGGTTTTGGGTTTTCTGGATTTGGAACTTTCGACTTTATGGTCTCGGGATGCTGAAATTCAAGATTATAAAGTGGAACTGTATATTTATAGATATATATATATATATATATATATATATATATATATATATATATATATATATATATATATATATACATGTATATGATAACAGTAGTAGGGAATGGTATCCTCTATCTCAAGTTGAAGTTCAGTGCCCTGTCCTTTGTTTCTAATTATTTAACTTATGTATAATATAATGATCTCACTAATTATGCTCCAAAATCAGCAAAGTATAAGCTTGTCATGCCCCTTCTGATCTATGAACCTTGCTATAACAAGCTTGTTACAGCAAAACTCATATATCACAACCTTGTTAATATTCAGGCTTACATTGCCATATAGACATCATCCATCACTGAGCTACACTGAAAAAATTTTGATAGCTTTATAAGTTAAACGATGCTTTACACTGCCACTACCCTCAAAAAAAAAAACAATATCGTTTAATGCTATATGGCCTTCTGGCATTGTCTGTGTGGTATTACTAGGGGTGTTACAATTTTCAAAGCTGTGAAACACTTCACACTCCCACACTTTTTGTTTACTTTGGTTTATCTTTAAGTAGCAGTAAATTAGGGTAGGTGAAACTTTCCCTCCATGTTTTATAAATAATTATCATTGGGTTACCATCCACAATTCCAATGTGTTATAATTCTCAAAATGGATTCAAGATTTATCCCTCATGCTTTTCTCTTTAGATTTCCCAGTGAATTTCTTGGAGTTCATTTCTGGAGTACATAAGAAACTCATTATGATCAGTGACATAATCACTCTGTTATGGGTGTTCCCATCAGGAGCTCATTTTTCATGCTATGTATGCTAACGATATAAAGTTGTGAAAATGATTACCAGTGAAAGTGGCAAGATTATTTTAGAAAAAAAAAATCTAAATATACTTTGTGAGTGAGCCAATGATAACAACTTATGATTTAATATCAGTAAAACTAATCACTGGCATATGACAAATGCAATTGTAACAATGCATACACTAATAGCTGCCACTATATTTAAAGATGTTCTAGAACATATAGGCTAAGAAGTAGTGGGTACATCTCTGTGTTTCACAATCACAGAATACAGTGGGATATAAAACCATTGGCTATATGTTTTATCTTATATCATGGAGTGTAAGGATTATCCTTTGTCTTGTTTTAAATCTGTGCAGATTTAAAATAGGATACAGAAACACTCTTTGGCCACCCTCTAAAAGGACTTTTGTGCAAATCAAATGATTGTAAACAAGGAAAGATGGCAATATTCACAATACAACTGAGATGTGTCAATGACTGTGGACGTTGCTAACTAGTAAATTAACAATATAATGAGGTTGTGCTGTTTTGAAAGGCTATAAATGAATATATTGGTTTTCACTAAGTTACAGAAGGAGCAATGGTGTTGTTATAAATGTTTTTATTCAGTTGTATGCTAATAAATGGGATACATAAACCAGGCTCTAGGAAGTGTGAGCATATAGTAAGTAGGAATAATGCAAAACCATACAGTGGTGGGAGGTGCAATTTGCTCCCAGTAGTGATCAGAAACAATAGCAACTTGAGTCCTTCAGGATAAACATATGCATCTATTAATAAGCAAATAAAATGCTCTAGTTTGAATGAATTAAAAAAATAACTAAGCATTTGTATATGTGATAGAAAATACAAACATGGACTAGGGACATTTAAGTTTCTTCATAGGCCCTAAACTTGGTCACATACTGTGAACACTTATGATGAAGCTATGAAGGAACTAAATAATTTACACACCAGTACACTGCATACTTGTAACACTAGTTCAGTATGATTCCAGTGAGAAATTAAGGTGTTATGCAACATTCAAAAATTAATTAAGAAAGCATTATTTTGCAGTAATTGTGCTTACTACTTGGTATAAATATAGCTAAAGATGGAGGATCTTTCGCTTCTTTAAAATGTTCACAAGGAGAAAGAAAGTTATCACTGTGAATGACAAGAAAGTTTAATGAACATGAGTAACGAGTAAACAATTAGGGTCAGAAGAACAGACAGGATTTTAAGAACTGTATACCAATCACTGGAATGCCACCTCATTCTCCTATATAGCTCCCGAGCATTACATGTTTCTGGTCAGTACAACTTTTTATTGCTGTAAAGTTAAAAAAATGTGAAAAGATGGGCTTAAACAAAGCATCAACTTAGCCAACCAGGCATTCTGAAAAAAGTGCCATTTAAAAATATATAAGAATAAATCATGCAACTATGCTATTATTTAACAAATATAAACTATGTCACATTTCATTGCACAAAATAAATAAAATTACATTTTAAAATGGCATGGCATGGCATATATGACTTATGTAAAATAAAACTTGCTGGATACACACGGCACGTAACTCTTTATTTAGAAAAAAATGTGAGTGCTTTCGCAGAGTCCTCTCTGCTTCATCAGACAAATTATAGCAGTTAAAACTTCATTTAAATAGTGATGCATCATGCTATCAACCAATCAATTCCATGTTAAAATCAATACACCAAATAATAATACTTAAGGTATAAAAAAATATATATATATATATATATATATATATATATATATATATATATATATATAAATACATATAAAAACACATAGAGACTGTATAGAATGTGGGGTACATTTCTAAAATTTTCTAGTTAAAATATTAGAAGCTATATAAAAAAACATAAAAAATACTAAATAACTAGAGAATCAGTGCTTCAAGGCTCTGTTTCTAAGAAATGGTTTTAAAGAAACCTTGGAGTTTAGACTAGGTGGTCTGTCTGCTTGGAACTTAATTCATAGGCTCATAGGAGGGTACTAGGCTATTGGCCCTAGGGCCTATATAAGCCTAGCCAAAATTGTACCCTGGCTTTCGCCACCCAAGAATATTATTTTCCTGTGCCCTTGTCGAGTAGAGCCACAGAAGTGATGCCTTGGGTGAATTTCCTATCTCCCATCCAATTACCAAGATTTTTCTTGAAGAGTGCTAATGAGGAGTTGTGTTTGACATAGATAGGTAGTTTGTTCCAGAGTATGGGAAGTCTCTGGGACAGGAATCTATCCCTCCAGCATGTTCTGTTTATTGTGGTAATAAGGTTTAGGTCCTTAGAGCGTGTAGCTCGGAGGACTTGGGATTTCTTTAAGTGGAGCATGTCCAACAGCTCTGGGTTTGACATAGCTTTGTATGTTAGGCAGAGATCGCCTCTGAGTAGGTGATATGCGACTGAGTAAAGCTGGAGTTTTTTGAGATGGTCTGAGTAGGGCATCTGTTTGAGGCCCATAATTCTCTTTGTGAGGTATTTCTGTGGCCTTTCCAGTTGTTGTAGATGTCTTGTGAGGTACATACCAAAAGGAGCGTTGTACTCTATAGTGGGTCTAATGAGTGATGAGTAGAGGGGAACAATGACCTCTTTTTTTTCTGGATGAAAAACCTGTTGTGATGAGGTGAGCCATGTAGAAGGATTTCCTGACCACTGGGGTGATGTGATTATCAAAGGAGAGACTACTGTCCACCTGTGTCCCAAGGTCTCTTATCACATTTTCAGCGTTAAGTAGACTACCAGCTATGTGGTAGTTCATGGGTACAGAGTTTTTACCAAAGGGGATGACAATACACTTTTTGGCGTTGAGCTTCAGGCCATGGCTTTGACACCAGGCATCTGTCTCAGTGAGGCCCTTTTGTAGCATGTCCACATCATTAGGAGTTTTGATTATGGCTCCTAGTTTGCAGTCTTCTGCAAACTTTGTTAGCCAAAGACCTTCTGTGTTAGCCTGTACTTCAGAGAAGTAGATACCAAACAGGAGAGGACACAAGACTGAACCCTGTGGTACTCCACTTGTCACTGGTCTGAAGTCGGATTTGGAGTCTGCTACTTTCACAGTGTGGGTTCTGTCCATGAGACAGTTGGCAACCCATCTTGTGACATAGGGATTTATACCTAGTTTAGTGAGCTTATCTATAATTCCAGAGTGGGGGATGGTGTTGAAAGCCTTGGCGAGATCTAGATAAGCTGTGTGAACCACCTTACCCTCATATATGGCTTTGGTGACTGCTTCAAAGAAGTCAATCAGGTTTAGGAGACATGATCTGCCTTTTACAAATCCAAACTGGGTAGGGTCCAGAGTTTGGAGATTACCAATGTCCTTGTTTATGAGTTCCATGATGATACGTCCCATGGCCTTGCAGACCAGGCTCATCAGGCTAATGGGGCGGTAGTTCCCGGGGTCCGTCATGGCTCCCCCTTTGTGGAGTGGGCTAACTGTCGTGGTGCGCCATTCAGTGGGCATAAATCCTGAGGTGAGGCTATGACTGAACATGGCACTTAGGTAGGGTGCCAGTTCATTCTGTAGTTCATGTAGAACGCAGCCTGGGATATTGTCAGGTCCCATGGATGCTGTGTTCTTGGCTTTGCAGAGTGTGTTTTTACCTGTGCAGCCATGATTACAGGAACTTTGCATTCTTCCGGTATAGAGATGGGCCCTCTAGGGGGTGAGAGGGGGTAAAGTTAGCACTGAACCTATCTGCCAGGATGTTGGCAATATCAGTTGGTTCTGTATATTTAGTGCCATTGTGCTGTAACTCAGAGCAGATCTGAGTGTTGCCATTGAGATTCTTGACATAGCTATAGAATGCTTTGTGGTTGTCTTTAGAGTCAGTGGCAATTTTGTTTTCGTAACTAGCTTTGGAGGATTTTATGAGGGATCTCAGCTTCTTACTGAGATTGACCAGGGCGTTCCTCCAGTCATGGGATTTTACTCTTTTTTGCAACAGTTTCTTTCTTCTGTTGTAGAGTTTGTTTATGGCAGAGGACCACCAGATCGGCTTCCTTTTTTTGGAGGATAGCGTCTTGATTCTATTAGGGATAGCATGATCCATGCACTCGTGTAAGTGATTATAAAGTGCATTTGTGTAGGATTCAGCAGTCGTAACTCTATTGTCTGTCTGCATGGGTGTCATGAAGTTTGCCACTTCTGTCTTAAGAAGTGTGAAGTTGGCTTTGGAGAAGATTTTTATGGTGGTTTCCCTAATTGGGGGTGGGGGCAGGATGTAGATGACTAGGGTGACTAGCTTGTGGTCAGATCTGACCAACGAGGAATTAACCTCTGGTGTGGAACACCAGTTGCCCATGTTGGTAATGACCAGGTCTAGGATATTACTGCCCCTGGTGGGGGTGTGAATAAGTTGATCAAAGGCGTTGGAATTTATGAATTCCAGAAAACATTGAGCAAAAGAGTTGGTACATGAGTAGTTTTCCCAGTTAATGGTGAGGTAGTTGAAATCACCCATTATTAGGGTGTTAGGTTGTACCCCAATACTTTCCAGTGTATCAAGAAATGAGGAGTGGGAATCCTGGGGCATGGTGGGGGGTCTGTAGCAAGCTACAATTTGGATTGTGGTCTTGCCCAGAGTTAGTTGCACTTGGATAATCTCGGATGCATTATGCTGTTCAGCTAGCCTGGAGGTGTGGATATCCTTAATGAATAATCCATTCTTGTTCCAAAGCTTCAGTAGTGTTAGTAATATTTCCACCTCTTTTATTTCTATGGACAATATGGAGAACCAGGAACTTAAAAGTGTGTGTGTTCCCTTCTTGCATCACATGCATTGCTAATGCATTGCTTTCTTTTTGGTTTCTGATATCTCTCATGTGTTCTAAAGTTCTGTCCTTCAATTGATTCGTTTTACCTATATAATAGGCAGGACATTTCGTGCAGAAACTAAAGTATACTATATTTGCAGTGTGACAGTCAGCATAGAAGTGTGTATCAATGGAGAAACCTCTGATAGAGTGTTTATACTGTCCCCCACCAAAAATGAATGGGCATGCTGTGCATCTCCTGCGGGCAAACGTGCCCATCCTATCAGACTTTACATACTTTGGCTCATCTATTGTTTTGTAGCATAATTGTCTTTTAAGGGACTTATTATTTTTAAAGGAGAAGGATGGTGTTTCTCCTATTATTCCATCGAGTTCTTTCACACTCGATAGGATATCCCAGTTGTTTCTGACTATGTCACAAACTATATTAATGTTACTCGCAAAAGTCAGTGGTACTCGCAGCATATTATTCTCTACATTTCTTGCTGTGCCTGAAGTTATTATAGTATTCACATTTTCCATGGGTAAAACATTTGCATGTTTTCTTCTAGCATTATAATAAGGTTGGCATTTCCCTTCCCTTTCAATCTGACTCTCAATATCTTTCATTTTGTATCCCCTTTCACTAAATTCATGCTTAAGAAGAGTCAGTGCTTCACATAAATTTGCATCATCATTGGGCGACTGAGCCACTATCGATTTATATTGAAAAAAAACATGCATCCTATTTTAAATGAATGTACAACTGTTTTATTAGATACTAAGGAATTTTTAAATGACTAAAGTATACACCTTGAAGCGCTAGATGACCTATGTTGGCTAGTGACACTTGATATAGTCATTGTTCACAGTGATCCCCCATACATGGGGGATAGAAAATGTTAGAGAATTACTAGTCAGGAAAGGTACTGAAGGCAATAAGATAAGACTAATTTGTGCATTATTGGAGATAGTCCTAGAAAACAACATATTTATGTTTGGAGATAGTTATTTCATACAGAAAGTTGACGTGGCTATGGGCACAGCTTGTGCAAATAGCTACACCAAACTATATCTGGTGCAGTGGGAAACTGATAACATCCTCACAGGAAATGTTTTTGCTAAATCTATTATTTGGTATAAATGCTTTGTGGATGATATTTTTTTGCTGTGGCATGATGATGAGCTTCATCTTAAACAATTCTTGGAGCACATTAACACTAGTACTCCATTCTTAAAATTTACCTTTAAGTATTCTGACAAACAGATTGACGTCTTAGATGTGAAAGTTAAAAGAGACACCCCTGAACTAATTTCTCCTTCATTGTATAGGAAGCCTATCAGGAAAAATAATGTTTTACACAACAGTAGTATGCATCCTGGTTTTACAAAAGCAAATGTTTTGTAAGGACAGATAGTTTGTTGTATGCGGCTACACAATGATGATACAACTTTATGTGAAGCACTGACTCTTCTTAAGCATGAATTTAGTGAAAGGGGATACAAAATGAAAGATATTGAGAGGCAGATTGATTTAGCATGGAAAGAAAGGGAAGGGAAATGCCAACCTTATTATAATGTAACATTAATATAGATTGTGACATAGAAACAACTGGGATATTCTATTGAGTGTGAAAGAACTCGATGGAATAACAGGAGAGACACCATCCTTCTCCTTTAAAAATAATAAGTCACTTAAAAGACAATTATGCTACAAAAAATAGATGAGCCAAAGTATGTAAAGTCTGATAGGATGGACACGTTTGCCTGCAGGAGATGTGGGGACAGTATAAACACCCTATCAGAGGTTTCTCCATTGATACACACTTCTAAGTTGACTGTCACACTGCAAATATAGTATACTTTAGTTTCTGCACAAAATGTCCTGCCTATTATATAGGTAAAACGAATCGACTATTGAAGGACAGAATTTTAGAACATATGAGAGATATCAGAAACCAAAAAGAAAGCAATGCATGTGACGCAAGAAGGGAACACACACAGTTCCTGGTTCGCCATATTGTCCATAGAAATAAAAAAGGTGGAAATATTACTAACAATACTGAAGCTTTGGAACAAGAATGGATTATTAGGTTCCAAGCAGACTGACTACCTGGCCTAAACTCCAAGGTTTCTTTAAAACCATTTCTTAAAAACAGAGCCTTGAAGCACTGATGCTCTAGTTATTTAGTATTTTTCATGCTTTTTTTTTATATAGCTTTTAATATTTTAACTAGAAAATTTTTGAAATGTACCCCACATTCTATACAGCCTCTGTGTTTTTTATATGTGTTTTTATATATATATATATATATATATATATATATATATATATATATATATATTTTTTTTTTATATATATACCTTAAGTATTATTATTTGGTGTATAGATTTTAACATGGAATTGATTGGTTGACACCATGATGCATCACTATTTAAATGAAGTTTTAACTGTTATAATTTGTCTGATGAAGCAGAGGACTCTGCGAAAGCGCTCACATTTTTTCTAAATAAAGAGTTACGTTCCGTGTGTATCCAGCAAGTTTTATTTTACTTATTGCTTCTTCTTTATCATCGCTGGTTACTTCATCCAGAGTCGAGAACTTTATTTCTGCATATATGACTTATGCCTGGCTACACTCATGAAAGAGGTTAAGCATAATAATTTCAAAGTCAGTGAGTTCTCCATGGCTATGTAAATGGTTATCATATTCAGGCTATTTTTTCTGACATTGTGTCCTATATTTCTTTAAATGTATAGTTTCAAACAATTAATGTTATCAGTTTTATTACTGGCATGAGAATTTATAATATATAGCATACATGAAAAAAATGAAAGTAACTAATCTCTTTCTCTCTCTCTTCCTCGTATCTCTCATACTATCTCTCAGGGTTCTTACTGGATTTTTTCAGTTGAATATTTTGTTCCAAACTCTAGAAATCCCTCCAGCCAGCATCCCTCCTTTCTGCAAGCCTACAGATTCCATAGCATTACAGAAGCACCATATCCTCGGTGATTGAGCAAAGGGGGTAAACATCAGCCCACTTATCCTAATATTTCTCCATACCTAGAATGATATGGTATGCATGCCATTCTGGCAAACTAATGCTATGCATGCTAAAGCTTGTGGGATTCGTACACATGTTGCTCTGCTTTACTTCAGGTTCTGACAATGGTAAGCACTGTTCCACGGGAAACACATCTGCACAGAATGACAAAGATTTATCTGTACTCACCTCTAGGGCTTCTCTCACTGTAGGGGAAATTGGTGGATTAGTCATATTGATGGAATGATTCAGTCTACATTTACCAACCTATAGAAATACTGCATGCTATGAAATGTACGCTTCTGTCTGTATCCAAGATGTATGTGTCATGTCAGAAATAATGACAGTAAATTGATACCATATTCAATATATTTTTCCAGGTATGAGTCATGTGTTTTCAACTAGTGCTAATCTGGTGTGAATCAAGATGTCATTTCAGCTGTGAATCATATGTTATGATATAGTGCAGAGCAGGTTGGTGAGAAGTTTAAATTCTAAATTTCATATACTGTGACATCCTAAGGAATGCAAGCATGAGGCTTAAGTGTTTTTTTTCCTCTGTATAAAATAGAGAAGATGGTCTTAAGGCATTCTTTTTTTCATTTGGGGAAGAAAATCTGTCTTTGCACAATTCTACACATGCTAGTTTGCTCAGTGGGAGTTTTTTTATGTTGAACTTATGCTGTTACTTACATAGCTGTGACTTGGATTGCTTAACAAAGTCATTTGCAAAATAGCAGGCTTCTGACTGATTCAAACTCCTGAACATTTGTTATGCTGTATCCACATAAATTATTTGAAGCAACTAACCCTGGAGACTTATGTAGTACCACTGATTAAAAATAGCAATGCATTGCTTTGTGATGGAGCTCACACATTAAACACAGTCATTTAAAAGCAATCAGCAGAAGTTATTCTATGGAAAGTCTGCTGATTTAATTTAAATTCTATGTACACTTGAAAGAATATGCAGTTTGTGCCTCTATAAATAGCTGCTCAACATAACTGCAAATCTCTGTATTTATGGAAGTTTTCTCTAGTATTAGAGACTACTAAAATATAAGGTAGTTTTCTTCATTATAAAACTGTGCAACCCAAGCTCATTTCAGAAAATTATCTTTGAAAATTGCTTTATAGTACATGTAAAATGCATTATATGAAAGCCCCCCCACCCAAACACACACACACAACAAACACAGTTATCTAAATCCTAGTTACATTTCTAACAATGCTGGAATTAGATTGACCTGCATATTTACATACAACAAAGAATAGATGTATCACTTGCATTGTGTGATGAATAAAAAGTGCGGAAAAAATATGACAAAATGCAATACACTTGGAATGTAAAATGAAGTACTAAGGGAAGTTAAAACAAAGAACCTGAACAATGTAAAGTTGCGTTTAATGCAATTCCTTGTGGTAACAGGGATGTTTCCTATCTGCACATCACTCACATTTGTAATTAATTGGGGCTCAGTAACCAAACTCCATAGGATAATTTTCAGGGGAAAGCTGCTATTCTGTAGAAAAATGGCATATGTTGCAAGCTTTGGGTATAGACAGAGGAATGAATCAGAGATTGCTTTAATAGTTAGTTCATAACAGTTTTCAAGCACTAGAATTCACATATCATCCTAAAGGGTAATTCTAATGTGTGTGTGTGTATATATATATATATATATATATATATATATATATATATATATATATACATATATACATACATACATATATATATATATACATATCTATATGATAAAGGATAATGAGGGAAACATACTCACAAGTGAGGAGCGTGTGTTGAGCAGATGGAAAGAGTACTTTGAGGGGCTGATGAATGAAGAGAATGAGAGAGAAAGAAGGTTGGATGATGTGCGGATAGTGAATCATGAAGTGCAGTGGATTAGCAAAGAGGAAGTAAGGATAGCTATGAAGAGGATGAAAAATGGAAAGGCTGTTGGTCCAGATGACATACCTGTAGAAGCATAGAGGTGTTTAGGTGAAATGGCAGTGGAGTTTTTAACTAGATTGTTAATGAAATCTTGGAAAGTGAGAGGATACCTGAGGAATAGAGAAAAAGTGTTTTGGTACCGATTTTTAAGAATAAGGGTGATGTGCAGAGCTGTAGTAACTACAGAGGGATATAATTGATCAGTCACAGTATGAAGTTATGGGAAAGAGTAGGGGAAGCTAGGTTAAGAAGGGACGTGATGATTAGTGATCAGCAAGCAGTATGGTTTCATGCCAGGAAAGAGCACTACAGATGCGATGTTTACTCTGAGAGTGTTGATGGAGAAGTACAGAGAAGGTTAGAAGGAGTTGCATTGTGTCTCTGTGGATTTAGAGAAAGCATATGACAGGGTGCCTAGAGAGGAGTTGTGGTATTGTATAAGGAAGTGGGGAGTTTCAGAAAAGTATCTAAGAGTGGTACAGGATATGTACGAGGGTAGTGTGACAGCGGTGAGGTCTGTGGTGGGAGTGATAGATGCTTTTAAGGTGGCGATGGGATTACACCAAGGATCAGCTCTGAGCCCTTTCTTATTTGCAATAGTGATAGACAGGTTGACAGACGAGATCAGACAGGAGTCCCCATGGACTATGATGTTTGCAGATGACATTGTGATCTGTAGTGAGAGTAGGGAACACGTGGAGTAGACCCTGGAGAGGTGGAGATATGCTCTAGAGAGAAGAGGAATGAAGGTCAGCAGGACTAAGACAGAATATATGTGTGTGAATGAGATGGAGGATAGAGGAATGGTGAGGATGCAAGGAGTAGAGGTGGTGAAGGTGGATGAGTTTAAATACTTGGGATCAATAGTTCAGAGTAATGGTGAGTGTGGAAGAGAGGTGATGAATAGAGCACAGGCAGGATGGAGTGGGTGGAGAAGGGTATCAGGAGTGATTTGTGACAGATGAGTACCAGTAAGAGTGAAAGGGAAGGTCTACAAGAGGGTAGTGAGACCAGCTATGTTATATGGGTTGTAGACAGTGGCACTGACGAAAAGGCAGGAGTCAGAGCTTGACGTGGCAGAGTTGAAGATGTTAAGATTTGCACTGGCTGTGACGAGGATGGACAGGATTAAGAATAAGTATATTAGAGGGCCAGCCCAGGTTGGAAGGTTTGGTGACAAAGCCAGAGAGGCAAGATTACATTGGTTTGGACATGTGCTGAGGAGGGATGCAGAGTATATTGGGAAAAAGATGCTAAGGATGAAGCTGCCAGGTAACAGGAAAAGAGGAAGGCCTAAGATAAGGTTTATGGATGTGGTGAGAGAGGACATGCAGGTGGTTAGTGTGACAGAGCAAGATGCAGAAGACAGGAAGAAATGGAAACAGTTGATCTGCTGTGGTGATCCCTAACAGGAGCAGCCGAAAGAAGAAGATATATATATATATATATATATATATATATATATATATATATATATATATATATATATATATATATATATATATACACACACACACACACACATATATATATATATATATATATATATATATATATATATATAAATGTGTGTGTGTGTGTGTGTGTGTGTGTATTGAAGTGACTATAACAGAAATACCAGGAATCTATGCCAATTAGTTGAACAAAAGAGACTGACAATGCAAACATTAACAGTAACTGCAATGAGCCATTAGCCACTTGAAATACAATACCTAAACCAGATATGTTATTATGCATTAAAACAGTGAATCTTCATCATGGTGGCAATTTTCTCACTTATCCAAGCAAAATCTCTGGTTCTTAAGGGGAATTTGGCAAAAAAACAGAAACAATGTCTGCAAAAGTTATCTTTTTGTGTTGTGACTAGCTAGTGTAAGTACCAACATTTCTTGACTTAGCTGGATTTTGTAGTACAATTATTTAGTACATTTTATCTTACTAATCAGTAGAAAACTAACTTTATGATCATAGAAAATAAATTCATATAGTATTGTGACCCTATGAAAACTATATAATCATCTTTAAATTTTACCAGAAACCTGGCAACACAGGAAATGAATGATGAATATGTAACTGAAATTAAATAAAGAGATAATGAATTAAAAGTTTAGTGAGTCACATGCTATGTTACATAGAGACAGAACTGTATACATTGTAAACATGATACAAGGAGAAAAAAATATACTGAATGCTAGATAAAGCTGTGAATGTAGGGTGGCACAGTGGTGCAGTGGATAGGGTTGTCACCTCACAGCAAAGGTTCCTCTGTTCAATCCTTGGCGGTGGTCCCTTCTGTGTGAAGTCTGCATGTCCTTCCTGTGTTCACATGGGTTTCCTTCAGGTGCTTCGATTTCCTCCCATATCCCAAAGACATGTAGTAGGTGGATTGGACACTCTAAATTGGGCATAGGTTAGAGTGCTTGGGCAAGTGTGTGTTGTGAATAAACTACAGCGGCAGGGCTAGCCACCTGTCAGTGTAAACCTTGGCTCTAGATGATTGTCATTGTTGAAGTGACACCCAACCCCATGTGCAAAAATGGAAAAAGTTGTGGATGGATGGATGGATGGATGGATGGATGGATGGATGGATGGATGGATGGATGGATGGATAAAACTATGAATGTATGCAGACTAAGCATGTTCACAATTACACAAATGGGAGAGCTCTCAGAGAAGTTAATTTGTGTGTAAGATTAAACTTTAGAAGGAAGGTAGAGGTAAAATAAAGGCAAAAGAGACTGTAGGTACTTATAATTACAGGAAACTATACACAAATTATAAGGGAGTAAGAAGGTGTGACAGGAAGCTGGGCCATGACTGAACATTAAAAAAATAAGAGGTTGTCAGTTAAACAGATGCTGTGTTGCTTAACCTGTGATTATAGGCAATACTGCATTGAATAAATAGTGTAGAAACAATGGTTTGCTTAATCATTTTCTAATAAGTAATGTACCAGTACCGATTTCAAGCTTGACACTGTTGAATAGTATTTCTTTTATTTCATCTGCTAGGAAGCGCTGATTGTAAATAGTTGGGCATGAAGAAGTATGTACGCAGTGTGCAGATGAAGGCTTATGGGCCAAGGGACAGTATGCAATCAGTGATGGTAAACATTCATATATTCATGGAGCCAAGCATTCATACATCATACAAAATGTGATCCACTTGTTCATATAAATAAACATCCACATAATCATGTGGGCCATGCTTCACATGTTCAGCCAGAATATGGTTTGCATGTTCCTACAATTAATAGCTCACACAGTCATGTAGAACAGTCTTAATGTAATTCAATACAAAATATTAATGATTTGGTAAGAAACATAGTATACAAAGCCATGACAAAGGATGATATGACAAAGATACGTTGTTAGAAGAAAAGAATATTTTTTAAGAGCTATCTTGATAAATTCAATAGTCTTAGCTGCACTTTTGGTTCAATAAAGCATTAAGATAAATCTACAACCAGAGGCTTCACCAGGTGTACATGTACTGAGGAGAGTTTCCCTGCTATTAAGACAAAGAACTGAAAAATAATTGCAGTGTATGCAAAATAAATACTGCAGTAGTAAAACAAACATCTCTCACTACATGGTGGGACAGTATGCTTATCCTGTTTAAACCAGATAAGATTATAATTTAATTAGATCCACAAGATCTCAGCAAAACAATTCTAAATGACCTCTATCCACTCAATATTGTTGAAGAAATTGTGTCCATAATGCCAAGAGTTAAATAGTTAAAATATTCTTTAGTTGTTTGATCCTAATGTGGAAATTCAAAGCTGAGTACACTCAGCATGCCAGTGGGAAGATGCAGATTCTTGAGAATGGAATTTCATATTTCTTCAGCAGCTCCTGAGGTCCTTTAGAGAGTTGTTGACCAATATGTAAGTAATGTAAACATAATTTATTGCATACTATTTTGTGAGTGGAACCAAACTGGAACTTGATGAGAAACTGAAGAAGTTGCTGGGAAAGCTGAATCATAATTATCTCCAATTGCAAGAATGTCAGAGTATATGTGACTCATGAAATATATGGGAACATGTCTTAGTAGATAGGGGCATGCAGCATAATCTAGAGAAGCTAAGAACAGTAGTTCAAATATAAAGACTATTAGGAAAACAAAGAATGCTAAGACTTCTTGACGTGCATTCAGTATTTCTCAGAAATGTCTATTCTATTGAGAAGATTACTTGAGAGAAACATAGAGCTGCATTTAGAGAAGGAACAAAATAAACACTTAACAGGGATAAATAAATTGATGAACAAAATTCTATTATGTGTTCTTACAATGTGACAAAACACGTTACTTTGTAAGTAGCTGCCAGTCAGTCTGGCACAGGAACAGCGCAGCTGTAAAGGTGGCAACCAGTTTTCTGTGGTTCTATAACATTCACTGAAGCATATACAGGGTATATTCAAATTGAAAAAGAGTTTCTAGCTATTGTGTATGGTTGTGAAATGCTCAGCAGCTATGAGTATTCCAGACAAGTCTGTGTGTAGACAGATGATAAGCCATCAGCTGCCACATAAAGCACTACTATCACTTATAAGAATGATGGCTGATTCTTCAAAACTATGATTTGAAAGCCTGGCTCTGAGGCTGAGATGGATGGTGCATAGGTTCATAGGCAAGTACTAGGCTAGCTGTCCTTGTAGGTTAAGCTCAAATTAACCTATCCCACTTGGTTAGAGAGTAGCCTTACCCATCCTATAGTCGATAATTATATATTATCCCTAATGAGAATAACTGAGATCATACTATATGTAATTTGAAGGGACCTGTGCATGGAATAAAGCATTTAGAAGCTGCCTTTGTCCATTAGTAGTGCAGTGGGCTGTCTTGGAGTAAAGTTTTCTGTTTCCTATCCATAGATCCAAATTGTTTTATGTGGATGGTATGCTTGACTGTAACCCCTGTGATCCAGGTCACTGAGGATTAATTAGTAGGCCCAACACTGGGAAACCAGACAGGAAGGTGGGATACTGATGCTACTGTACAAGGCCCATTCACCTCTACCTGGGTTTGGGGAGAGTTGTGGGCATTCAAGGCACACAACGTGGTGTCATTTTCCCAGTAAAGACCAGACAAACCACTGTCAGGTACATCAGGAGATGGGTGGAGCTGTTTGGAGGAACACCCCTTGGAAAAGTGAAAGTATGTTCTCCCTGACCCCCCCCCCCCCCCCCACCATTGCACAACTCATCCCCAGTGCTTCTCTGGATGCATTCAAGAATTTTAGGACTTGTATCAGAAAAGCTCAAACCACCTGGATAGGTGTCTATATGATGGACTTTACCAGGTGACCCTCATCCTGCTGAAGGGAAACAAATGGGTCAATTGGCCAAGATAGGGCTGATGATCAGCACATAGTGGGAGCAAAAATGGCAAAAAAGTATTTTTTGAAAACTGTGTATAAATCAGGAAGACAGGTGCATATTGCAGAGGCACTGAGCAGAGAGTATTTGAAAGAAAGTAAGGAAGACTTGCAGAATCATGACTTAGAAGTGATGCCTATAATGTTCTGCCTGCAAGTATCAAAAGAAAGGCTGTAGAAGTTTATGTAGTACACATAAACTGATACAGAAATGTAATTGCTGAGAGGAACAGTAATGTCATGATGACCAGATGAAAAGAAAAACAGTACCAGTGCCAGCAGAAATGTACTTCATTTATTGTGATGGCATTAATTATGTTCAAGATACCTACTGCTCAGATCTGACAGAGTAGCATTCAAAGCCAAAGACTGCACAAGTGTGCAGGCAGAATATGCAAACAGCATCACTCTGCAGAATATATATCTAGTATGTTCAAATGAAGCCGCACTGATTTTTGTGTGCAGCTTATGATGATCCACCCACCCATCCATAACATTTACTAAGTAAGCAAAAATGTGTGGCTTTGGGCAAATATTTCAAGACCTTCTGAGAGATGTTGCACGTACTTTGACATAGCAGCTATGGTATTTGGATAAATCCAATATATTAGCAGCCTTAACATGAAGGTGGAAAGGAGTAGACAGGAAAGTCAGAAAATGGGGGAAGCAAAAATAAGGGAGCAATAGAATCATGACATACAGAAATAAGCAAGAGGAAGTAGAAGATGAGGGCATATCTTTTTTTGGTAGGAATAGAATCCAGGTGTGTACTCTATATGAAGGAAAAAGGGGGAAGGTTTAATGACAGCAAGAGTACAGGTGATAATTAGGGATGGTCTAAGGTTTGAGACAACAAACATAACAAAACAGTTAGATGGGGTGAATCAATGCAAAATAGGGAGGCCTCACAAAGGGAGGAGATGACAGACAAGTGGTGATGAGGGAGAATGTGGGAAAATGAACAGGTGTGCTTATGACAAAATAGCGTGGGTACACAGATCACGGTGAGTAAGAGGAGGCTCAGGGAAAGGTGTTAGATAATAAGACATTCAAAATATCATAACAATAGGTGCATGCTCAAGTTGGCATAGAGACTAGTCACCAGACTCCTACCCAGGGGTATGATGGCAAGCAGTGCCTGATGTTGGAGAGCTAGACTTAGGTGACTCAGTGATCAGAGCCTGCTAGTTCACTGAGACATGAACTCAAGGCAGGAGATGCTGATACAAGTCACACTGCCTCTCCATCACACTCTTCAGTGCAGCTTCAATCTCTGCCTGCAGCTGGGGCTCCTCAGGTAATGGTGTATTTCCCAGGATATGCACAGAAGAAGATCCTCCACCTCTATCAAATCAGGAAGTCCTGGGTTGTACAGCAATGGGTGATTCGCCTTGAACTGTAACAATGGTAGGCAGTAGAAGAGGTGCCCTAGGCTGTTCGGAACCTGCAGAGGGACAAACATTGGAAGAAAGTAAACATTAAATTTAATACAAATGATAAAAAATGTGAAATATAATTTGAAAGCTGAGGAATGAAAGGACAGATAATTATCAGGTCAGGGAGCCAGGTGCACCAACATGCACTTGTTGGTTTCAATTCCATGATGGGAAAAAAAAGGCATTATTAGCATAGCAGAGACATTGTCAGTACATAATAAAATGAACAGTATGTTAAAGTATGTAAATGCCTTGTCACAGCTACAAGTCTGTCAACTAACACAATGCTATGGACCACCTCCTGAAATGTAATCCATAGCAGTACGCCCACAAACAAAGGAGCATAGGGTCATAGGATATACCAGACAGGTTTGATCAGAGGCTTTGCATCCCTTGCTTGCACCCACCCTCAAGCTCTATTGCCCTTTGCAAGAAAGATAGACTGTGTAAGTCCAAGGACAAATTTAAGGGCACATCCAGCTGTCCATGATATGTTTGAAGGATGGCAAGGAATCCCATTACTTAACAGTGCAGGCAGTGAGTTCCAGAGCAAGGTGAGGCAGTGTGTGATAAACATATATCTTTACTTAGTGTTATTTATTCCCAGATGAAGGTTGACACCTCTGGTTTTGGCATGGGCTGCACAATTTGATGTGGTGAGGAAAAGGACATTGAGAAGAAGAGGATCCCTAAGACCATGGTGAGATAAGCACAGGTGTCCTATCAGGAGTCTGTACAATACTGAATACAATGACTAGGACCACAGTCACTCCTTGTAGCTAAGGTTTTTAAGACCAGATATTTTTTTTTGTTTGGAATTTCTACAGTTTTGTGTATTTTTTTTATTTTGCCTGGACAAATATATGCTGGAGAGTATGTTATCTTCTGTAATAGGTCTGACTAGGGCAGAATTTAGAGGAATAATGACTTCCTTGTTTTTGGGAGAGCTGCCTTTGGCAATTAGTTGTGAAATGTAGAAGAATGTCCTAAGTACAATTGCCACATAATGGCCAAAGCAAAGGGAGCAATCAATCCAAATAACCAGATGTATGATGAGATGACCGATTTATATGGTAATGGAATATTTATAATTCAGCAGGATGCAGAATGTTTCTATTTCCCAAAATGAATTATGCTACATTTCCTGGGATTGAGTTTGAGCCTTTTTTTGAAGCACAAGGAATTGATTTTAGTAAGTTCTTTATGGAACTTATATGTATCCAGACGTTATTTGGCAACCACACCCAGTTTGCTGTCTTCAGCAAACTTTGTTAACCAGAGATCACTATTAACAGTTTGAAATAACAAGAAATAGATGGTAAACAAGAAAGGGACCAGTGTAGATCCCTGGAAACACCAGTGCTCACCTTCCCTCTATTTGAGGAGGCATTCTCCACCCAGACAATGTGGGTTCTATCCTTAAGCCATTTGGCTATCAATCTTATTACTTAGGCATGTATGCTTGCACCAACTACATTTTATACTTTTTGCAGCAGGCTTAGCATCAAAAACCCTGTAGTTCCCATTAAGCTTTCTGGCCAGTAGTGGCAGTATAATTGTACAGTGCAGCTGTTTGTAGATGCCTCACTACATGTCTGTTA
Organism: Protopterus annectens; assembly: GCF_019279795.1. Taxonomy (NCBI): domain Eukaryota; kingdom Metazoa; phylum Chordata; order Ceratodontiformes; family Protopteridae; genus Protopterus; species Protopterus annectens. Next base: position 153,449,875 of record NC_056729.1, on the reverse strand, counting down.
TGGGTCAGCATTGACTTGAGAAATGGACATACATGGAGCTTCAGCTATGGACACATATCCTGCTTTATACATAACCTTGCATAGTGATACATCTCAGAAAAAAATATGGATTAAAATAATGACTAGTTGAAAAGGAACATCAAATTAAATTCAATTGCAGTGCAATCTATATAAGCAGCCACAACATGAACCAGTAGCAATAGGGCAGAATGTGTACTCAGTTACATAGTGTGAAGTTGAGAAGAGAGCTGCAGCAAGTGAGAAAGACAGCTATCTTATAAATATGGAAATGTAGTACTGACAGCAAAGGTAATGAAGGACTCTGGACATGTGCTGTGAAATATGGCCACCCACTGGGCAGTATTCTGTGGTTACCTTCTCTTCAAGTCACCGTACTTGTGTCTACATTGCTCTCCTGACCTGGGAATAACAGTGGTCTGGCTTAGTTCATCAGCTAGGTTAGTTCAAATGCATGTTTTTACATGGCCCACTCTGAGAACTCTGTAATATTTCCCTAAAGCTATTTATTTAACGGTATAGGATGATTTTTACTTCCTTCTGGCAACAGCTGACACTCTGCCCTGAGCTTTAACTGAGGTTCTGTCCTGTCCAAAGTCAAGAAGCAAAATGGTGTCATTTTTCTGAAAGTGAGACTTATTAGGTGGGAATCATGGATACAATGTGACAGCAAGCAGCTTGGGTATTTGCACTGTTTTATGTTGCTGCATGAAACACAGACATTTGCATGTCCAAGTCAAAATGAAGTGTGATATTACACTTGATAGCATTCATCCATACACATATGAAGCTTAGTGAAATCGTAGAGCTGTGTGCATGGGAGCAATGCTGTATTTCATAGACCATTCTTACGGAAAGCCTCAATTAATTACAAACATCACAAACTGATGTAAATCAAGAGAGACAGCAAACATGTCACTGTTTTCTACACTGGTGTTTACCATGTTTCTGCAAATTTCATTGGAAAGACAAAGTAAATGCAAGAAATATATTAAAAGTGTAAATAGAGCAGATAAAGGTGAACATATGTGGAACTTTTCCTGAAAGAGGGGGAAGGGCACAAAGGACATCCACATCACTGCTAAGATATATGTTATTAGTGTTTCAACATGTCATTTGTTTATCGATGTGAACTTATACACCTAGGATTATTTCTTTTATTTGCTCCAAACAGCACCTGGCAATAGAAGTATACATACTGTGCTGCTCTGAGCTACAGTAATTTAGCACACTGCACTGTTCAGACACAGGAAGACACAGAGATAAGCCGGCAGGCAGGCACGTACACACACACACACACACACACACACACACACACACACACACACACACACACACACACACACACAAACAGACAATTAGTGCTGTCGCCTCACAGTAATACGTTATCCCTTTCGATTCTCAGCTAAAGCGTCTTCTGTCTGGAGACATACGTGAATGGGCATACCTTCATTGAAGGTTGTGCATCAGGGCTGGCAACTCGGCACGTAAAAATCTACTGCCAATCATTAGCGGAGCGGAGTTCCGCTGTGGCGACCCCTAACCGGGAAAAGCCGAAAGACACAACAACTCAAAGTGGACAGAGTCACATAATACTGGTATGCACAGCCAGGCAGAGTGGGATATGAATTGTATTCCAAGTGTTTTGGGGCAGTTCCACAACTACTAATACCCAGTGGCTTACTCCTATGGCTACAGAAGCAGGTAACAAGGCACAGGTATGATACTTTCACACCTAAGGAAAAACAAAGTTTCATGGAGGCACTTAGGACATACAGTCGATGCATCATTGGTGAAATGGATCCTAGACAGGCAGAACATCCTAAAGTGTGGAACCAAGTGCTGCCAAACCCAAATGCCATTAGAAGATAGGAACCAGACACTGGCACAGAGTAGAAAGAAAGCAAATTACATGGTCTCTTATGCAAGGAATAAAGTCTGACAGAATGCCATTCCTGGTAATGCCACTGGTGAGGGTACATCACCAGGGCAAAGCCTAGCACCTGATGAGGATGATTTGTGGTGATGATTTTGATGGTTATGCGGATTGCATAGGGGTTGGTACTGGCAGTTTGGACCACCCAGTATGTGTGTCCACAGCTGTTAGAGCAAGTCACTAGCACTGTAACCTGCTTTGTGTCCATATAGCAGTACTACATACCTCTGTAAAAGTCTGTCCAGCAGACACATCAGAATTATCACTGGTCATTGAGTATATATTAACATCACATAGTTTGTATCACACCCTGCATTTTCATTGAATTTGCTTGCACTGCTAAATGTACAGGTACATACATACACCCATATGCATGGGTATTGTGGCACACAATAGTAAATGGTTTGTCATTTGTTCACAGGCTTTTCAACACCAGTAGTATAGCACAGAGCAAGCAGCAGGTTGAGGGAAACAGTCATGTGGTAGTTGATGATGATGCCATTATTTTCATACATACAACATCGCCTGAGGACAGTGGCACAGAGTTACAAAGTGTACTGGTATTGACTTCACCCTTATGGCTAGGTGATTACTTCACCAGGACAAATGCTGGCCCAGAAGTACTGCACCATGGCTACCTGTCAGAACCATGTTTAGAACCACCTCTGGTGGAGGATGGGACAGTGTCTGAGGTTGGAATATCCACTGTATCGCTTGTTCACAGGGTTTTCCCACAAACTCCATGAAAACAGGTGCTTCCTGAAACACATAAGGAATTGTCTGTGCAGCAGCAGATGGGTTAAAATATTGTCCGGGAACAGGCTTCTGTTAGAGAGAGGCAGGTAGAGACAGTGAGAGTATTACAAGGTATAACATGAGGATATTTATCAGTGTATGGAAATGGTGGACGTGAGGGACAATACCAAGATGATTGTCCTGTGGAACATGATTACTCACACTGCATCCATTTCCGCCTCTGTCTACACACTTGTGAGGAACTACCAGACACACATAGCTGACACAGCTCAGTGAGGCAGAAGTAGAGTCTGCATGTGTGGAAGCCATACTGGACATGCAGCACAGGTGACCCAGATAGATCTAGCATCCTTTGATACAATAACCTTCAGGTGTCAGCGTGTTGGATGTTACTGGGCTTCCACATCACAATGAAAGACCTCACAGTGTAGGTCCCAGTCATGCAATTCCAGCACGACTTTATCAAGGAACTTAGTAGCACCATGTAATTACACCACTAAGGGAACTCAAGCACTTCTGACAGAACCCCGTCCTGTTTCTCTGGTAGTTCCCCAACCCTATCATTTCAGAAAATTATGTATAACACAGTCCAGACATGGGATACACAAAGTAAGTCCCCAAAAGAGAGCCCAAGCTCCAAACTTCCAATAAAATGTAATGGAGACCAGAAGCACCAGCATAACTAACAGCCAAACAAAAACTTTTACTCAATCAGTATCACAAATGCAGAATATTAAATGCCTAAGTTTACCACCACATTTTTTTGCTCAGTGTGGAACTTCAACAGACAAATAACATACAGCAATCTCATCACTCCATTATATATGTTTATGTCATTAACAATTAACCTATCCTTATTCATTAAATTAGAGCGACGTGTCCCTAAAACATCTTCAAACCCACTTTAATACATAAATATGCATGTATGTTATACCTTGCTTAAAAACACATTGAATCACATAAAAAACACAGAAAAAATACATAAAAAGTATTTTCCTTTACATAAAAAAAATTTTAATCTATGTGCTTAAAATAAAACACTGAATAGAAAATCTGATGTACATCATACGATGGACAATTAAGAATAAATAGAATAAATACTGGTGACCTAATAATAAATATTTATTATCTACATGTAAAACATATGACCAAAAATGAATGTAAAATAATATATAAAGGGACGGATTCACTAAGGCTTAAACGGAGTCTAAGAATAGAGTAAGACTCCATGCAGCCAACATGTCCGCCGAGCGATCCAGGAACAGCCGGTAGGGGCGTGCAACAGAGCTCTCAAAACTAGTCCTACATGGACAGGGCTTCGATATGCAAATTACCTCAATTGCAGGTGAAAGCTATGCAAATGAGGTAAATTTGCGATCCAGGAAACCCAAACCTGTCCGAGTAGGAGTAGTGTTATTTGCAGAAATGTACTCAGTTGACAACTGAGTAGGGTTTACAAATAGCAAAATGGAGCCGTGACAGCTTCAAAAAAGGATGGATTTACAGGAGGAAGCATGCCAATGGCCAAAAATACAGCCATTGGCAATGTGAAGTGATGCAAAATAAAAATAAAATAACTTTTTTTTTCATCTAATCTCCGGGGTTTAAGCATAGTGCAGCGCCGCGCAAATGCGCTGCACCCTAGAAACCAGAAAATCAATAATTAAGATCCACGAATGTGAATTTTATTGCTGATATGAATTTACAATGCAAGTGAATGGCAGGCTGAAGACAACATGGCCACCGAGTAGAGGTTGCTAATGGGAGAAGCTCAGTCTAAGAGATGTAACCAAGCATTAGTAGGCAATCCTATGCATATGAGGGTTAGGATAGTGAATCACAAGTTTACATAGCAAATGAGCACAGTCAGTGGAGTGTAGTAGTAGGATAAGGGGAGTAACAGAGTAGAGGATAGGTGACATCACGAAGGGGGTATGAATGAAAGAAGTGAAGCTCATTGGAGCAGAGTGGCATGTGTCAGCTGACATTTACATATCATTGAAATAGGTGTGTTAACAGGTAGGCTAGGTAAAGTAAAGAAATTGAAGGTGTATGCCGTGGATAACACCAAAGTTTCTTGCTGACCGTGCATGCGTGCGTGTGTGCGCCAGTAAACCCAAGTAAGACAATGTGCGCGCGTGTAAGCGTGTGTACATGCGTGTAAGCTGGAGTAAGCATATGTAAGGCTGTGTAAACAGTTGTAAGTGCGTTTGCGCCGGTGTGCGCACGTTTTAACAAGAATAAGCAAGTTTTAGTCCATGTAAGCATGTGTGCGCGCGTGTTAGCTGCTGTGCACATGTTTGCATTTGTGTGCGCGGCGCTCCCCCTGAGGAAACAGAAAGGAAAAAGGAAGCACACCAAATAGTAGGAAGTTACCAGGGAGTACTAGCAGAGCTAGCAGGTGAAAACAATCAGAATCAGGCAATTACACAGGCAGTACACTAGCCCAGCCCAGCACTTAAAACTCTACAAACAACAGTCCATGATGTTTCTCTCAAGAGACACTGCAACACTGCAGTAAGCTAATAGAAGTGAAAACTGAAAAAGCTTTACTGAGACAAAAAAATGTTAGGGGCTGCCATTGCTGTTATAAGCCGACATATGCAACATGCTGAGGGTGGTGATATTGCAAATGCTGCTGGACAACCCACAGTGAGGAGACGGAGAAGAGAGTACAGGCCCAGGGTAACCTTCCAGGGGCTACATGAGCTGGAGATAGTGGAGTGCTGTAGAGTGGACAGAGACCTCTTGCAGCAAATTGTTGAGCTGTGCAGGCCACGCCTCACACACAGTACCAACTGAGGGGAACCCACCCCCAGTGGAAACCAAGGTATGTGCTGGCCTAAGAATATTAGCAACAGGTACCTTCCAGAGACCAACTGGTGATATGATGGGGATATCACAGGCATCAGCATCCAGGGTACTGCACCAGTTCCTGGATGCCATGTCAGCACATGTCGGTGATCATGTATATTTCCCCAATTCCCATGAGGTATTGGCCGGCAATATGCATCTCTTCCAGCAAATAGCAGAATACCCTGAGGTAGTGGGTGCAATAGACTTCATGCACATATGCATCAAAGCACCAGCCAGTGAGCTGGGTAGGGTCTACTTCAACCGCAAGTGCTTCCTCTCCATCAACTGCTAGGTCGTGTGTGATGCCCCGGGCATAATACTGAATGTGTGTGCTAGCTGCCCTGGAAGCTACCATGATTCCCATATCTGGCATCTGATGCAGTTGTACCAGACATTTGCCAACGGGGACATCCCACATGGTCACCTAGTGGGGGATGCTGGCTATGCACTGGAGCCGTGGCTGATGACACCCATCAAAAACGCACACACACCTGAACAGGAATGCCATAATGAGGCACATACACAAACACAAAATGTAATTGAATGTGTGTTTGGGCTGCTCAAGTCACGGTTCAGGTGCCTGGACACATCTGGTGGAGCCTTGCAGTACTCACCAACTACATGTACCCAAATTGTCATGGTATGTGCTATGCTACATAATATGATCCTGTGAAAATAGCTGTAGCAGGACCAGCATAGGCCTGGGCCAAACAGCCCCCACCATTGCCAAGGCCATCACAGGCAGAGCATGACTCGGAGGAGGAACAACCTAAGCCTGCCCCAGTAGGCAGAAGGAAGTGTGCCCAGTATGCTTTGGCCTTGGCAAAGAGGCAATGTATAGCACATACACTGGCTCAGTAGGAACTCTGGAAATTATACCTCTCTCTGACTCACACATATAGTAAAAGGGATGCCTAAGTTGACACTACCTCCTTTCAAACATGTATAGGGAGTGTAGTATGTGCATCTGACATAGCCAGCCCTGCAGCACCACCTGAGGCATGATTGCCATGTGTTAAGCAATATAAAGCAGTGCTAAACAGCATTTACCACCATGTAGTATATGTAAAGAAAATCGCACACACCAACTAGCACAACTGCGGTCAATGTTGAGTAATATTGGCCAACGTCCAGCAATGTTGGTTAATATTGAGCAATGTTGGACAAGCTGGGTCTAAGTAGGGCATAGCTGAACAAAAGCCAACATGCTCATATTTGCTCTACTGGCCCTTAAGCAGTCTGGTCTGCTCAGTATGAAAATATAAAGCAGTGATGAGCCTCAAACCCAGGATACTGTGCACTATAGTCATAGTACTGAACCACTAAACCATGACAGTATTGCAGTGGTCAGTCTGTATGAAGAAATGTTGATAAGTCTATGCAAAGTATTCCATGGAAACCCTGCAGGCACAGCATAATCCCTGTCGAGTTATGACACAAAGGTGAGTCCCGCACTAAGAATAGAACTTAACGTTCGACACAAACAGTAGAAATGTTAATATTGGACATGTACACATACATCAACAAATGTAGTGGACCTCAGACAGCAACATACTGAAATGTCACACTGGGCATGCTCACACATTTAATAAATGAGACAAATGTCAGGTAACAGAACACTGACAGTCTGAACTGGGCATGCTCACACACTTAGGCCATGTCGGAGTACAGCAGTGGGCCACACATATCAGGCAGTTGCATGTGTTAACCCAGGAACCTCTCACTATCCAGCAATCTGCCCTGTGCACACAGTTATATGACAACAGACACATATATAATATAGTGGGACCCTGTCATAATCAGATATGTTCTGCACATATCCCGCCCCCACCCCCAGCCAAGGAAACCACGGTGAAGGACTTCTCAAAAGCAAACTTCATACTTCTCAAAACCGAGGTGGAATCCTTCAAAGCCCCCGGGCCAGTGGAAAATATGGCCCAAACTGCAGAATCCTTTACAAATGCATTCTATGGACACCTACAGGAATGCATGGATCGTGCTATACCAAATAAAGCCAAGACTCACTCCTCCAAAGGCAGGAGACTTGTCTGGTGGACCCCAGCCATAAATAAGCTATATAACAGAAGGAGGAAGCTACTACATAATAAAGCAAACTCCCAAAAAGGGAAGGCATCTCTGATCAGTACTAGCAAGAAACTACGATCCCTCATAAAATTATCTTCAAAAGCTTCAAAAGAAAAATTGCATAAGACGCTAAAGATAATCACAAGGCCTTCTTTAGTTATGTCAGGAACCTGGGTGGCAACTCCCAGATATGCTCTGAGTTAGTGCAAAATGACAAAAAATACACTGAACCCACAGACATTGCCAACATCCTGGCAGACAGGTTCAGTGCAAACTTCTCCCCCCCTTCCCCCCCAAAAGAGCAAATGTCTGTCCCAACAGAGTGTAGCCTCCCTGACATCACAGATGCACAGTTGAGAGCTGCCCTCTCCAAAGCAAAAAACATAGCATCAATGGGACCAAACTGTGTCCCGGGCTGCGTCTTACATGAGCTCCAAGAAGAACTGAACCCTCACATAAAGTCACTGTATACAGAGGCACAGTCAACTAATCTAAAAGGGTGGTGAAAGCCAAACACACTCTGGCTAGGCTTATAAATGCCCTAGGGCAGATAGCCTAGTATCAACCTATGAACCTAGATACCTAAGTTGTTCATAGAAAGTGGGAAAGCAAAGATGATAAAACCTGCAAACAGTATCAGCAATAAACATTGTGTATCCTGAACATTATCATAGGTTCAGAGGTTGATACTAGGCTATCTGCCCTAGGGCATGTACCAACCTAGCCAGAGTGTGTTTGGCTTTCACAACCCTGTCAAAGTAGAACACTGTGCTTGTGAATAGTAGGTCACACAAGATAGCCCATTTATGTTTAGTGTATTGTGCCTCTGTCTAGCAGGGACCCAGAAGATATCCCATGGGTAAACATACGATCACCCACCCACTTGTCAAGATGTCTCCTGTAGGTGGTCAGTGGGTGGCTCTGCCCATGCGAAACTGGGATTACAATCCGGAGTGAGTGGAGCCTCTGGGATAAGAATCTGTCCCTCCAGCATGTCCTATTAACATCTGTGCTGAGGTATATGTCCCTGGAGTGTGTAGCTCCAAGGGAGTCGGATATCCTGAGGTGGAGCATGTCCTTTAATTCTGGGTCGGATATTTCCTTAAACTACAGGCACACAACACATCCGAGTAGGTGGTAAGCAACTGAGTAGAGCTGGAGTTACTGTATCTGAACTGTGCAGGGCATCCATGTGAGTCCCTACATCTGCTTGTTGAGGAACATTTGTGGCCATTACAGTTGCTGCAGGTGTCGGGTAAGGTACATCCCAAATGTGGCATTGTAACCAAGCATGGTCGTGATGAGTATAGGGGCACAATGACCTCACTTGATCAACTTGTGAAACCATATGGGATAAGGTGGGCTATATAGAAGTTCTGTCTAACCACTTTGGCAATGTGATTGTCAAAGGCGAGAGTACGAACAAGTCATGTCCCGAAACCCCTAACAACTACTACCGTATGTAATGGATTACTACCTATGTGGTAATGTGTGGGCATGTTGTTATTCCCAAAGTGGATGACTATGCAACTAATGGCATTTAGCTGTAGGCCATGGCTCAGGCACCAGTCATCCTATCTCTGTGAGACCCTGTTTGAGTATGCATGTGCCAGCTGGACAGTTGATTATGGTACCCAGTTTGCAGTCATCTGTGAACATAGTCAGCCATATTCCTCCTGTGTTAGCCTGTACGTCACACAAATATATACTGAACAAGAGAGGTCCCAGGACTGAGCCTTGTGGGATGCCATGTGTAACAGATGTATAGTCAGACATGGCACCTGCAATATTGAGCATGTGGGTGCTATCCCTGATCCAGGTAGCAATCCATCATGTGAAATATGTGTCGATATCAACACTGGTGAGCCTATGCATAATGGCCGAGTGGGGTATTGTGTTGAAGGGTTGTGCAAGGTCCAGGCAGGCTGTGTGGACAACCGTCCCTACACTGATGGACCTGGTAACTGTTTACAGAATACGAACAGGTCCAAGAGGCAAGGTCTGCCCACAACAATGCTGAAATATGTAGGACCCAGTGTCTGTAGGTTCCCAATGTCTATGTGCATGAGTCCCATTACAATACGCTCCATAGCTGTACAGAACAGGCTAGTTAGCCTTATAGACCAATATTGTCTGTGGTCCATTGTTGCAGCAACTTTGTGGAGTGGGACCACTATCGCTGTATGCCATTCCGTGGGTACATATCCTGCAGTAACTCTGATATTGAACAGTGACGTAATGTGAGGGTTATATCTGTCATGAAGCCCGTGTAAGACGCAGACCGGGACACCATCTGGTCCTATTGATGCTGTGTTGTCCGCTGTGGGGAGGGCAGCACTCACCTGTTTGTTTGTGATGTCAAGGAGGTTACACTCTGTTGGGATGGACAGTAGCTCCTTAGGGAGGATGGGGGGGGTGACATCTGCACTGAACTTGTTTGCCAGGATGTTGGCAATGTCTGTGGGTTCAGGGTATGTTTAGTCAGTATGCAGTAACTCACAGCATATCAGTGAGTGTCCACCCAGGTACCTGAATTAACTGAAGAAGGCCTTGTGAGTGTCCTACGTGTCTGGTGCAATTGTCCGTTAGAAGCGGGCCTGACATAAATACATGAGTGATTGTAGCTGTCTGCTAGTACAGATCACAGATGCCTTCCCTGTATGGGATTGTGCTCTATCATGTAGTAGCGTCCTCCTTTCATTGTATAGCTTATTAATGGCCGGGGTCTACCAGACAGGTCCCCTGCCATTGGAGGAGTGAGTCCAGTTGTTATTTGGGATAGCACAATCCATGCAGTCCACTAGGTGTCCATAGAATGTGTATGTAAAGGATTCAGCAGTCTGAGCCATACTTAAAACTGTCCCAGGGTCCCTGAAGGATACCACCTTGGTTTGGAGAAGTGTGACGTTTGCTTTTGAGAAGTTCACCAAGATTACCCAGGATGGGTGTGGGGACGGGATATGGATGTCCAGTGAGATAAATGTATGTTCTGACCTTACCAATGAGGGGTATATCTCAGGTGTGGAACATAGAGTCCCCATGCTGGTGATGATCATGTCCAATATGTTGTCCCCCTTGTGGGTGTGGTGACCGGTTGTGCCATAGCATATGAGTTTACAAATAGTAGCAACTGTTGGGTGAGGGTGTTGGGGCCTGAGTACTATCCCCAGTCAATGTGTGAGTATTTGAAGTCACCCAATACAATGGTGTTTGGGGAGACCTTCATATTGTACAGTATTCCCAGGAAAGCCGAGTGTGGTTCCTGAGTTTGGGAGGGTGGTCTGTAGCAGGCAACACACCAAAAGGCAGATTTGCACAATGTTAGGTGCATATGTATGGTCTGTGATGCTTTGTGCAGTGCTACCAACCCAGAGGTATGTGTATCTGTGATGTATATGGATACTCCCCCTATTTGTGTTGGCCATTCCAAGTTTTGTGGTCAGAAAGCATGATATGAAATATAATCTGGTGGTGCTGGTGTGCATTTGGGAGCCTGACCCAGGTGTCTGTTAGTGCACAGAGATCGCTATTGTCCATACTGAGGAGATTCCTGAGTGGGCGCAATTTGAGGGTAACACATCTGGTGTTGGGCAGCATTACCCTCAGTGTCATGTACTCTGTAATGTCTATGGAGGTGGGTTTGTCTTTTGAGCCCCGCTTAAAAAAGGTAGTATGGTGGTAGCAAGTGCCTTAGCCAGTATTCAAAAGTCCAAGGGTGACAGGTGCATGCTGTCCATAGGGGATGTTACATGGCATGTCGAGCATGTCACCCCAGGCTGACAGACACTGTATCCCCTTTGAATGACACCAATATGTTAGCCAACTGTTAAACGTGATCACTTTGTTCATATACTGTGACGTCATACTTGTTGAGTGTAAGATGCTAGACAAGGTCAGGGTCATACTGGCCTTGGCCACATGATCAGAGAGTTCCACTATGTATCATGTCATATGGTCCAGGGAGGAAAGTCTGAGGTTGTATGCACCAGCATGGACAATGATGGAGCCAGTCCTGTACTTGCTTTGGAGTGACCTGAGTGCATGTGTTATGTTGCGGATCCTGGCATCCGAGAAACAGCTCAAAGTGACTATTACCTTGTTTGGCCTGGTGAGTGGGATGTCAGTGTGTCTGACAATAAGTGTCACCTATTACAAGTGTATTAGGTGTGTTGTTTAGCCCAAAGGGCAGTGACTGTGTGGCACACTGACATTGTGAACTATGTGATATGTGGGTATTGTAGTGGGGTAGCAGTTGTTTGTGTGTCTACTTTGGAGGTCTCTGCTGCTTAGGCAGGGTATACCATGTTATGTAGAGCCTCTGAGTATGTTTATGTGTGATAATGTGGTTTGATTGCTGTCACTATAGGTTTATGTGAGACTGATATGTGGTGTGTGTGGTTACCTTCACTACCCGATAGACTATGCCAGTCATGGGTCGAGAGAGCTCAGCCTCTTGTATGTCAATATTGTTGCATCTCTCACATATATCTGAGTTTGTTGGGAGGAGGAGAGGGTTGTCTGTGTACATGAAGCAGATGTGACATTGTGTCAAAACCACAATATTCACTAGTTGGACAGGAGAGTACACATGAAACCGACCCCTGGAAATGCCAGGATATTATGATGACATACTCCGTAGTCTGATCACAAAGGATCAGTAGGGTGTTAAGTGTGTAAAAGAGTATAACAGGGATTAGTGCTCAGATTTGTTGGTGTTTTGTAAAGAGTAGCTGAGAAGGAGTCCAGACTGAATCATGACACCTCCTTCAGCTATGTCATAAATAGCAATGTACACTCATATATGTCCTGAGTCAGGGCCAACTGTACCTGACTGACAATGCCGATATCCTGTCAGACAGGCCCATATATAGATACCCACCTCTCACTGACGATAGTCCCTGTCATCATACCAGGAGATATCACATGTAGAATGGCTGAACAGCTCCCCCCAAAGCCAAAAGCATGGCAGCAACTGGATGACATTGTTTCCCAATATGTGTCATGCATGAACTACAGAACAAACAGACCTTGCACCTGAACAGTCTGTTGAGCCTCACCCTCTCCACAGGATCTGGAACCGTTGAATGTGTTACAGCAACATATGGCACTCCCCACAAGTGTTGGTGCACAACACATCATGGGAAGTATAGTCCAGTAAGCCTATGAAGTCTGACCTGCAAGGCCATGGAGTCCATCATGGCTGAAGTCATAAACACAGCTATTGGAAGCTGACAAACACACAACCCTACCAACTGTGGTATGTTCATGTGCAGACCATGGTTCCCAAACATGCTAGACAGTTTGCAAGGTAGCCACCCAGGACATACATCACTGAACAGAGCTACACATGTCCTACATAGACTTTGAATAGCCCTTTATCACCATCCCAGACACATGTCGTATCCATAAAACCAACAATCTGTGCATAAATATGTGTTGACATTTGAAGGAATGTCAATGTGTCCACAGATAGATCACACAAGGTAAGAATTATGGGGTCCTGTTCAAGCTGTTGACACCTGCCGACCCATATGGCTCATTCCTGGGACTGCATAAAACAAAGTGTACACACATTACCATGTCCAGTCTGATGATGTCAGCATCCTACAAATAAAGCAGGAGAATCAAAACCACCAGGTAAAACATATATCACACCGTGTTAATGCGTATCTCTCTAGTATCATAACATAGGTAGGGGTTTGCATCCTGCAAACGCTGATAGTGTGTGCATTTGTGTGTAATTTCCTATGAAAGGAGTGCCCTTTTTGGGGACTGGGAAAACACATTAAAAGAGGTACATTCCTCTTTGGAAAGTCTGATGAAGTCAGCATCCTACAAATATAGCAGGAGAATCAAAACCACCCAGTAAAACATATATCGTGCTGTGTTAATGCGTATCTCTCTAGTATCATAACATAGGTAGGGGTTTGAATCCTGCAAACGCTGACAGTGTGTGTGAATGTGTGTGATTTCCTATGAAAGGAGTGCCCTTTTTGGAGACTGGGAAAACACATTAAAAGAGGTACATTCCTCTTTGGAAAGTCTGATGATGTCAGCATCCTACAAATATAGCAGGAGAATCAAAACCACCCAGTAAAACATATATTGCGCCGTGTTAATGCATATCTCTCTAGTATCATAACATAGGTAGGGGTTTGAATCCTGCAAATGCTGACAGTGTGTGCATTTGTGTGTGATTTCCTATGAAAGGAGTGCCCTTTTTGGAGACTGGGAAAACACATTAAAAGAGGTACATTCCTCTTTGGAAAGTCTGATGATGTCAGCATCCTACAAATATAGCAGGAGAATCAAAACCACACAGTAAAACATATATCACGCCGTGTTAATGCATATCTCTCTAGTATCATAACATAGGTAGGGGTTTGAATCCTGCAAACGCTGACAGTGTGTGTGAATGTGTGTGATTTCCTATGAAAGGAGTGCCCTTTTTGGAGACTGGGAAAACACATTAAAAGAGGTACATTCCTCTTTGGAAAGTCTGATGATGTCAGCATCCTACAAATATAGCAGGTGAATCAAAACCAACCAGTAAAACATATATTGCACCGTGTTAATGCGTATCTCTCTAGTATCGTCAGAGCCACAAGGGTGGGAGACTTAAACCTCGACACGGCTATTAATAGGACGTGCTGGAGGGATAGATTCATCACTCAAAGACTCCCTATGCTGTGGAATAAAATCCCGGTATATGTGAGGCAAAGCACCTCGCTGGCCTTGTTCAAGAGAAATCTTGACCAATGGATGGGAGATCGCAGATATACCCCAGGGATTACCTCAGTGTCACTGCTCGACAGAGGCACAGCAAAATAATGGGGATAGTTCCCCATACTAAAGGGGTGGCGTAAGCCACAAAACTATGGGCTAGGCTTGTAAATGCCCTCGGGCAGATAGCCTAGTATGAACCTATGAACCTATGAACCTATCATAACATAGGTAGGAGTTTGAATCCTGCAAACGCTGGCAATGTGTGTGAATGTCTGTGATTTCCTATGAAAGGAGTGCCCTTTTTGGAGACTGGGAAAACACGTTAAAAGAGGTACATTCCTCTTTGGAAAGTCTGATGATGTCAACATCCTAAAAATATAGCAGGAGAATCAAAACCACACACTAAAACATATATCATGCCGTGTTAATGCGTATCTCTCTAGTATCATAACATAGGTAGGGGTTTGAATCCTGCAAACGCTGACAGTGTGTGTGAATGTGTGTGATTTCCTATGAAAGGAGTGCCCTTTTTGGAGACTGGGAAAACACATTAAAAGAGGTACATTCCTCTTTGGAAAGTCTGATGATGTCAGCATCCTACAAATATAGCAGGAGAATCAAAACCACCCAGTAAAACATATATCGCACTGTGTTAATGCGTATCTCTCTAGTATCATAACATAGGTAGGAGTTTGAATCCTGCAAACGCTGGCAATGTGTGTGAATGTCTGTGATTTCCTATGAAAGGAGTGCCCTTTTTGGAGACTGGGAAAACACATTAAAAGAGGTACATTCCTCTTTGGAAAGTCTGATGATGTCAGCATCCTGCAAATATAGCAGGAGAATCAAAACCACCCAGTAAAACATATATCGCGCTGTGTTAATGCGTATCTCTCTAGTATCATAACATAGGTAGGGGTTTGAATCCTGCAAACGCTGACAGTATGTGTGAATGTGTGTGATTTCCTATGAAAGGAGTGCCCTTTTTGGAGACTGGGAAAACACATTAAAAGAGGTACATTCCTCTTTGGAAGGTCTGATGATGTCAGCATCCTACAAATATTCATTGGTTCATAGGTTCATAGATTAGTACTAAGCTAACTGCCCTTGCGAGCCATTTTAAGCCTAGCCAATTATCCCCTGTGAGATTCAAACCCTGTACCTTGCATTTGTAAGGCAAACATCTTAACCATTAGGCCACCCTCCCACATAGCAGGAGAATCAAAATCACCCAGTAAAACATATATTGCACCGTGTTAATGCGTATCTCTCTAGTATTATAACATAGGTAGGGGTTTGAATCCTGCAAACGCTGACAGTGTGTGTGAATGTGTGTGATTTCCTATGAAAGGAGTGCCCTTTTTGGAGACTGGGAAAACACATTAAAAGAGGTACAATTCTCTTTGGAAAGTCTGATGATGTCAGCATCCTACAAATATAGCAGGAGAATCAAAACCACCCAGTAAAACATATATTGCGCCGTGTTAATGCGTATCTCTCTAGTATCATAACATAGGTAGGGGTTTGAATCCTGCAAACGGTGACAGTGTGTGTGAATGTGTGTGATTTCCTATGAAAGGGGTGCCCTTTTTGGAGACTGGGAAAACACATTAAAAGAGGTACATTCCTCTTTGGAAAGTCTGATGATGTCAGCATCCTACAAATATAGCAGGAGAATCAAAACCACCCAGTAAAACATATATCGTGCCGTGTTACTGCGTATCTCTCTAATATCATAACATAGGTAGGAGTTTGAATCCTGCAAACGCTGGCAGTGTGTGTGTGAATGTCTGTGATTTCCTATGAAAGGAGTGCCCTTTTTGGAGACTGGGAAAATACATTAAAAGAGGTACATTCCTCTTTGGAAAGTCTGATGATGTCAGCATCCTAAAAATATAGCAGGAGAATCAAAACCACACAGTAAAACATATATCATGCCGTGTTAATGCGTATCTCTCTAGTATCATAACATAGGTAGGGGTTTGAATCCTGCAAACGCTGACAGTGTGTGTGAATGTGTGTGATTTCCTATGAAAGGAGTGCCTTTTTTGGAGACTGGGAAAACACATTAAAAGAGGCACATTCCTCTTTGGAAAGTCTGATGATGATGTCAGCATCCTACAAATATAGCAGGAGAATCAAAACCACCCAGTAAAACATATATCGCGCTGTGTTAATGCATATCTCTCTAGTATCATAACATAGGTAGGGGTTTGAATCCTGCAAACACTGACAGTGTGTGTGAATGTGTGTGATTTCCTATGAAAGGAGTGCCCTTTTTGGAGACTGGGAAAACACATGAAAAGAGGTACATTCCTCTTTGGAAAGTCTGATGATGTTAGCATCCTACAAATATAGCAGGAGAATCAAAACCACCCAGAAAAACATATATTGTGCCGTGTTAATGTGTATCTCTCTAGTATCATAACATAGGTAGGGGTTTGAATCCTGCAAACGCTGACAGTGTGTGTGAATGTGTGTGATTTCCTATGAAAGGAGTGCCTTTTTTGGAGACTGGGAAAACACATTAAAAGAGGCACATTCCTCTTTGGAAAGTCTGATGATGATGTCAGCATCCTACAAATATAGCAGGAGAATCAAAACCACCCAGTAAAACATATATCGCGCTGTGTTAATGCATATCTCTCTAGTATCATAACATAGGTAGGGGTTTGAATCCTGCAAACACTGACAGTGTGTGTGAATGTGTGTGATTTCCTATGAAAGGAGTGCCCTTTTTGGAGACTGGGAAAACACATTAAAAGAGGTACATTCCTCTTTGGAAAGTCTGATGATGTTAGCATCCTACAAATATAGCAGGAGAATCAAAACCACCCAGTAAAACATATATCGTGCCGTGTTAATGTGTATCTCTCTAGTATCATAACATAGGTAGGGGTTTGAATCCTGCAAACGCTAACAGTGTGTGCATTTCTGTGTGATTTCCTATGAGAGGAGTGCCCTTTTTGGAGATTGGGAAAACACATTAAAAGAGGTACTTTCCTCTTTGGAAAGTCTGATGATGTCAGCATCCTACAAATATAGCAGGAAAATCAAAACCACACAGTAAAACATATATTGCGCAGTGTTAATGCGTATCTCTCTAGTATCATAACATAGGTAGGGGTTTGAATCCTGCAAACGCTGACAGTGTGTGTGAATGTGTGTGATTTCCTATGAAAGGAGTGCCCTTTTTGTAGACTGGGAAAACACATTAAAAGAGGTACATTCCTCTTTGGAAAGTCTGATGATGTCAGCATCCTACAAATATAGAAGGAGAATCAAAACCACCCAGTAAAACATATATCGCACCGTGTTAATGCGTATCTCTCTAGTATCATAACATAGGTAGGGGTTTGAATCCTGCAAATGCTGACAGTGTGTGTGAATGTGTGTGATTTCCTATGAAAGTAGTGCCCTTTTTGGTGACTGGGAAAACACATTAAAAGAGGTACATTCCTCTTTGGAAAGTCTAATGATGACAGCATCCTACAAATATAGCAGGAGAAGAGAAACCACCCAGCAAAGCATATAGCGTACCATGTTAATGCGTATCTCTCTAGTATCATAACATAGGTAGGGGTTTGAATCCTGCAATTGCTGAGTGTGTGTGTGTGTGTGTGTGTGTGTGTGTGTGTGTGTGTGTGTGTGTGTGTGTGTGACATAATTGGTCAATGCAGTGTGGGTTTTGCTTTTACTATGGTATGACATATCATGATTAAAACAGTATGTGTATTGCACACATCAGGTATCTGCGTGGCAAATAAATATGTGTACATGTGACCTCAATCAGTACATAGGTGTGAAGCCTGCATACTACATGAATACATTTGTTTCCTTTGACAGATTGTGCCACTGCTTTTCAGATCGTAGGTCACATATGTATGTATGTGACAAGCCCGGCCAATGTAGTGATCTGTGGCCAAGGTCATCTGTGCCACCACACCCATGACAGTTACTATAGAGTACTGTGAGTGAGGGTACATGCCTGGGGTATATGTCAGACATGTTCATACACAACAACAACTAGCAATAATGGACAGTCATTATAGGTATACAACAGCCCTGTGGATATGCATTCAGTCCTCTAATGTCTTATGTGACACACCGAGGGACTCCACAATACCTATGGATATGTGGATACCAAGGGACAGATGACATAACACATGGCTGTATGTACACATTGGTACCCAACATACATGTTGAGGGGTACCACCTATGTGGTACTGTCGGGATAGTATGTATAGTAAATATGGATGACTATGCCATAGTCGTCTTACTGCTATACAGCATGAATTGGACAACAGGTATCTGTCTGTATGATACCCTTGTGTAGGATATGCGTCCCATCCAGGGAATGCATTGTAGGCTAATGCATGCATTTCCAGATGTGGATGAACATATCCCTAGTGTATTTGCATGTACCTAAGAGGGCTATATGCCAAACAGGTGTGGACACAGGAATACACGGCGGTCGATACCACTGGTTACTGTTATAATATAGTACCAGAAGGATCCAACTGTAATTGACTTCCCTACAACTGTGTGTCATATGTCAGGACATCATCTAATGATTGGTTATAGTCATGCTGTTCATAGGTTCATAGGTTCATACTAGGCTATCTGCCCTAGGGCATTTATAAGCCTAGCCAGAGTGTGTTTGGCTTTCACCATCCATTTTAAATTAATTTTGCTATGCCCTTTTTCGAGGTTAGTATACTGTGCCTCTGTCTAACAGTGACACAGAAGTGATACCCAGGGTAAACCTACGATCTCCCATCCACTCATCCGGATTCCTCTTGAAGAGAGTCAATGAGGGACTCTGCCTAACCTGGACTGGGATTTTATTCCAGAGTGAAGGGAGCCTCTGGGTTATGCATCTGTCCCTCCAGCATGTCCTATTTATTTCAGTGCTGAGGTTCAAGTCTCTCGAGCGCATAGCTCGATGGGATTTGGATTTTCTGAGGTGCAGCATGTCCATTAATTCCGGGTTGGACATGGCTTTATACATCAGGCACAGATTGCCTCTGAGCAGGTGGTATGCCACTGAGTAGAGCTGGAGTTTCTTTAACCGGGCTGCATATGGCATCTGTTTGAGCCCTTTGATCCTCTTGATGAGGTACTTTTGGGGTCTTTCCAGTTGCTGCAGGTGTCTGGTAAGGTACATCCCAAAAGGGGCATTGTACTCAATTATGGGCCTGATGAGGGATGAGTAAAGAGGCACGATAACCTCCCCTGATCTAGATGTGAATCCCATCATGATTAGGTGGGCTATATAAAATGTTCTTCTAACCACTTTGGCCACATGGTTGTCAAATGAGAGATTGCTATCAACTTGGTTCCCCAGGTCCCTAATTACTTCTTCTGTACTTAATGGATTACCACCTATGTGGTAATTTGTGGGCACTTTGTTTTTGCCAAAGGGGATGACTATACACTTTTTGGCGTTTAGCTTGAGGCCATGGCTCTGGCACCAGTTGTCTGTTTCTATGAGGCCTTTTTGAGGATGCTTGTGTCGGCTGGAGAGTCGATTATGGCGCCCAGTTTTCAGTCATCTGCAAACTTGGTCAGCCACAGTCTTTCCGTGTTGGCCTGTACCTCCGAGAAATATATACCGAACAAGAGAGGTCCCAGGACTGAGTCTTGTGGGACACCACTTGTAACTGGTTTGGAGTCTGACATGGCTCCAGCAATTCTAACCATGTGGGTTCTGTCCTTGAGCCAGTTTGCAACCCATCTAGTGACATAGGGGTTTATATTTAAGCTGGTGAGCTTATCTTTAATGCCCGAGTGGGGTATTGTATTGAAGGCTTTTGCGAGGTCCAGGTAGGCTGTGTGGACCACCTTCCCCTCGCCAATGGCCTTGGTGACTGTTTCAAAGAAATTGACCAGGTTTAAAGGCAGGATCTGCCCTTAACAAAGCCGAACTGGGTAGGATCCAGTGTCTGTAGGTCCCCAATATCTTTATTTATGAGGTCCATGATGATCCTTTCCATAGCTTTGCAGACCAAGCTAGTCAGGCTTATGGGGCGATAGTTTTCAGGATCCGTTGAGGCACCACCTTTGTGGAGAGGGACCACTGTTGCTGTACGCCACTCTTTGGGTACATATCCTGTAGTAAGGCTGAGATTGAACAGTAGTTTTATGTTTGGGTTTAGCTCTTCTTGGAGTTCATATAGGGGCAGCCGGGACACCGTCTGGTCCATTGATGCTGTGTTTTTGCTTTGGAGAGGGCGGCTCTTACCTGAGCATCTGAGATGTCAGGGGGGCAGCACTCTGCTGGGATAGATATTTGCCCTTTTGGTGGGGAGGGGCAGGGAGAAGTTTGTGCTGAACCTGTCAGCTAGGATGTTGGCAATGTCTGTGGGTTCGGTGTATTTTTTGTCATTTTGGACTAATTCTGAGCATATCTGGGAATTCCCACCCAGGTTCCTAACATAACTAAAGAAAGCCTTGTGATTATCCTTAGTATCCTGTGCAATTTTTCTCTCGAAGCTGGCCTTAGATGATTTTATGAGTGCCCGTAGTTTTTTGCTAATACTGATCAGAGATGCCTTCCCTTTTTGGGATTTTGCTCTATCATGTAGTAGCTTCCTCCTTCTATTGTATAGTTTGTTTATGGCTGGGGTCCACCAGACAGGACGTCTGCCTTTGGAGGATTGGGTCTTGGTTTTATTTGGGATTGCAAGATCCATGCATTCCTGAAGGTATTCATAGAATGCGTTTGTAAAGGATTCTGCAGTCAGGGCTGTATTTTCCACAGGCCCGGGGGCTTTGAAGGATTCCACCTCGGTTTTGAGGAGTGTGAAATTTGCTTTAGAGAAGTTTTTCACTGTGGTTTTCTGGGCAGGGGGTGGGGTTGGGATGTGAATATCCAGTGAGATTAGTTTATGGTCTGATCTTACCAGTGAGGGATACACTTCTGGTCTGGAGCATAGAGTCCCCATGTTGGTGATGATCAGGTCCAGTATGTTTTCCCCTCTTGTGGGAGTGGTAACAAGTTGTTCTATAGCATTTGAGTTTATAAATGCTAGGAACCTTTGGGCTAGGATGTTGGAGCTAGAGTAATGCTCCCAGTCTATGTTTGGGAAGTTGAAGTTGCCCAATATAATGGTGTTTGGAGAGACCTTCATATTTTCCAGTGTTCTCAGGAAGGCCAAGTGGGGTTCCTGGGTTTGGGAGGGTGGTCTGTAGCAGGCTATAAACTGGAAGGCAGTTTTTCCCACTGTTGGTTGCACATGGATAGTCTCTGATACTTTGTGCTGTGCCACCAACCTGGAGGTGTGGGTATCTTTGACAAATATTGATACTCCCCCTCTTTTTGTGGTTTGGTCCAAGTTTTGGGGCCGAAAAACATGGTATGAGGTATAACCTGGTAGTGCTGGGGTGCTCTCGGGAGCCTTGAACCAGGTTTCTGTTACTGCACAGATATCGATGTTCTCCATGCTAAGGAGAGTTTCAAGTGCGTGCATCTTGAGGTTTAGACTTCTGGCGTTGAGTAGCATTACTCTTAGTTTCTTATCCCTTGTGATACCTATGGAGATGGGTTTGTCTTTTGAGCCTTGCCTAAAAAAGGCACTATGGGGGTAGCAAGAGCCTTTGCCAATATCCGAAAGCCCAGGGGTGACAGGTGCAAGCCATCCCTAGTGAAGCATCGTGGCTTGTCGAGCATGTCATCCCAGGCTGACAGGCATTGGATCCCCTTTGAATGACACCAATACTTAAGCCAATTGTTGAAATTGATCATCTTGTCTACATATTGTGGCATCATTCTTGGTGAGGGTAAGATGCTACTCAAGGTCAGGGTCATACCGGCCTGGGCTACATGCTCAGAGAGCTCCTCTATGTCTCTTTTCATGTAGTCCAGGGAGGTACGTCTCAGATCATTCACACCAGCATGGACAATGACCGAGTCATATTTGTACTTGCCTTGGAGTGACCTGAGTGCTTGTGTTATGTGGCGGATCCTAGCACCCGACAGGCAGCTCACCGTGACCTTCTCCTTGTTCAGTCTGGTGAGCAGGACGTCAGTGTGCCTGATGATAGAGTCACCTATTACAAGTGTATCAGGTGGGTTGTTTAGCCTTAAGGGCTGTGACTGTTTGGCACACTGGCTTTGTGAGCTATGTGTTGCACATGTTTTATTTTGGGGTAGCGGTTGCCTGGGTGTCTGCTTTGGAGGTCTCTGCTGCTTAGGCAGATTTTTATTTAGAGCCTCCGAGTATGTTTTTGTGTGTTTATGTGTTTGGTTTGCTGTCGTGGTAGGTCTATGTGAGACTGGAATTGTAGTGAGTGTGGTTTCCTTCTCCTCCTGACTGGTTACGCCAGTGCTGAGTTGAGAGTGCTTAGCCTCCAGTTTGGCTATATGGTTGCATCTCTCACATGTGTTGGAATTTGTTGAGAGGAGGAGAGGGTTGTCTGTGTACATGAGGCAGTTGTAACATTGCCTCAAGATTCCCAGATTCACCAGCTGGACCGGAGAGGAGATTGACAACTGACCTTTGGACATGCTAGAATACTATTGGGAATTCCTTTATAATTGAAAAAAAGAGCCAATGGGGAACAAGGTACTCAAGGGGGGTTTGTGAGGGTGTAGTGCTTTTAATTTTTTAGTGCTGACTTAGTGAGCAAGTGCCAGGTAACTTAAATGCAATGTGTTACAGGTAACTTAAATGTAACAATGACAAACAGTAACTTTCTTTCAAGTGAAACAAGGAAATGTACAGTAAGTAATGCAGGTATCACTAGGGATCCACAGAAGCACTGAAAAGCTGCATTTTAGGTGAAATTAGCATTTCAGGGAAATAAGCAAACAAACAACAAGCATACAAACAAAGCTAAATTCAGTAGGCCTGGATCTAGTCTATGCTACAGCAAACAAGGTGTACCAACTTCAGTAAGAAACAGTTCAAATATGCAGGCACTATAAGCTTGTATCCAGAAATTCCCAGCTCAGAAGGGCAGAGTCCAGCCTCTCCTCCCACAAGAGTGCAGACCACAAACCTTCTTAATGTAGTGTTAGTTTTGAGGTTGTGTATACTACCATACTGCAATTCATTGACAGATATTAACAGTATCACCCACAGCATAGTGCCAACCCATGTCATACACACATGTGTACCCATGTTAGTACATATCTGTAGTAGAATGCATACTGGCCATCGAAAGATACTATGAGATGTTAAAAATGTGTACAACAGGGTATGTCACATGTCCCATGTGTCCACTATGCACGTACATGCAGACAGTGCGCACCCACCATGTTCACAGATGTACACCTGCTAATCTATAATGCACACATCACACATGTACTGTCCACTCACTAACACATGCTGGCAGCACTGTACACTTCAGCCAAGTGGCACATGGGTGGACAATACATACTCAGACCTAACACTGGTGTAAACAATGCTACATTGACAATCAGAGCTGTGATGCATAATGCCTGTTCAGATATACCTACAAGGATATCATTACACTTTCCTGCTGACAACTTGCTAATATTGCTACACTGCTATAATGTCACCCTGTGCATCAGAACCATGTTAGCCTGTTCCTGCATCAATGTTACAGATGACAGGAGGTGGCACAGGTGTCATCATATGCACAGGGTGTGTTGTTGGTTTGCCAGAGCCCAACATTGACCCATCCAATCGACATGTCTGTGTGTGTGTGTGTGTGTGTGTGTGTGTGTGTGTGTGTGAGGGACAACAGTACAGCATGGGGCAATGTTGATGTAATGTGTGTGTGTATGTGTGAGCCCTAGTTTTTTGGTTAATGTGTGTGTCTGCATGCACACAGCTCCACCATGTGGCTGCCATATACGGGAGGTTGTGGGACAGCCACAGACTGTACCTGCTAGGCTGTACAGATCACTGTCTCTGGCTACAGACATGGTACCTGTGCCTGGCAGAGGCGCTACGGGCAGTATCGGGTACCAACCCTGACTGCGTACTATCATCAGAGGCAGAGGTATGATGACTGGACCCATGTCCCTGCTGGGACTGGCCAGAGCCACATGCATGTGCTCTACTAGGACGGTCAATGGACAGGCCAGCCTCAGCATTGCTGGGGCTGGTACTACCACTACGGGAGCAGCTGTGATCTGTGTGCTGTCAGCTGTTGTGGTTGCTGGCATGCATCCGCGTCAACGTCTCAACCATCCCGCACGGTCCTGGCTCATGGAAAACACATTGTGGAGGGCATCTAATGTCTCCCCCCAATGTCTTTCAATGTCCTTGGTGTAATTCCGGATGGCACTGGCAAGGTCACGGATGCTGTCATTGATAGTGGTGTAATGGGCCTTCTGCACCCTTAGTCCCTGTCTGGTGTACCGTTCCATACGTGCCTGTGCCTGTATTACTGCCCGGAACATACTGGAGGTTGTAATACCTCTGGGGGCACATCTGCCAGGGGCAATACAACCAGTGGTGCTCCCCCGAGAACCCCTGGACATCCGCCTATGTCGTGCCATTCCAGGAATCTGGCTATGGTTGCTGTGAAGGGATGCAAGTGCCATGGGTACCACACTCTCCTGGTCAATGCCAACTGTATGCTGTCCCTCGGCTAAGGCCATTGGTGATGAGGGATGTATTGGCAGTATGAGTGTGTGCATAGATGGGGTTGAACACTGTATACTGTCGATTGGCGGACCAATGACAGACCCTGTCAAACCTTCCTGTGCCAGAATACATGTCTCATCATCTCCACTATTAGTGGCAGTGACTTCAGGTTCCCTGTTGCTTTCAGCCACCCCAAACTCAGCACCTGTGAGAGGAAGACAGGAAACACACATGCACACATGAACACATGAACACATGCACATATGAACACATGCACACATGCACACTTGCACACATGCACACAAATACAATCCTCACTACAGCACGTACACACACACCAGCAATCCAACACATACTCAATAGTGGGTGAAGGTGGGTGACAGTATCACAAGGCAAACAGTCACCTCACATGTGTCAGCATGCAGAATATGTGTTACTCAAGACCATGCAGTGCAAGTGTAGACGGCCCTATTTAATGACGTTATACATGGCTTTGATGCATGTGTGTAGTTGTTCAGTGATTGGCTACACCCCTAAACACAATGTGTACATGGACACAACATTGCTGTGTATGTATTATCAGCTCTGCAATGTCCTGTGCACCATCACTCACAGGTATGCATACCATGGCTGCATGTGTTATCTGTGTGACACATAGATTGCCATGTGTGATTACAGTGTCTGTGTCCATAGCAGATAATAGTGAGCACAGGTGTAGCACATGCATGCTATGTACACACACGGGATGAGTGGTGCATGTAGACGTGAAGGAATCCCAATGCTCAACATGGCCATTGTACAGTGTTTATGGTGAGTGTGGGGCATATTGCAGATATGTCAGTGCCAGCCATGACATGGCATGTTACATGAATGCAACATTAAACACCACACATACCCAATGTGTGTCATGTGACCTATATACCCAATAACATTCCAGGACATATATGTGACACTTTGTACAGATGGCGACTGCTGTGCATATTGTGTATACTGGCATATGTAAGCACACACACAACATGCTATGCATATTGTGTATAGGTGCATATGTTTGCACACACACAACATTCAGGTGCAAAGCAATGACTGCTATGTGTAGTACTGTGGTCACTGTATCTGGATGGGGTGTAGTACCATGTGCCATCATCATCATGCATCATGTGGTCACTCATGGCTACTAATGTGTGACAGACCACCGCCTAGCATGCTGTACCTGAACTGCAGTGCCGTGGCTACGTTCACAATTACACAGCCACTTTGTACATGGGTGTGTGAGGTGCTCAATAGGGAGCATTGCCTAGCATGACTGTGTTATGTGTTGAAGAGTGTTAAACAGCCCCATGATAGGCCTCTACCCCTGAGGTACATCATGTGTGTGTGGATGACATGTGGGATACTGAAGTGTGACCTTACAGTGGGTGTGTAGTAACGCCATATGTAGCATGTTTTTGTGTACTGCGTATGATAAACATGTTATGTTGTGTACAGCTTTAGCAACTATTCCATTCCAATGTGCAGTACGGTGTTGCCACAACTGTGTCTGATGCTCTGTGTATTGCATGTCATTGAGGCAGCTACTGACATTACTGATCAGTGCAACGTCTTACAGCAAACATGCACGGCATGCATTATGCGTAGGTGTGTTACGTGTACATGGCCTACACCTCACCTATGACATGCACATTTCATTACCAACATTGCAGTTATACCACACTCACCAGCATGGATCGTCTGCCCTGCTGTCACATCAGAGGGACTTACGAGAATATGACAGAGTTCATCAGTGGCCACAACTGTGGCATTGCTACAGTGGGTATGCTAAACTACAGTAGAACAACAGTCAACAGTCACAGGTGTAGAGATAATATTCCAAATATCAGTATTGCACAACACTAGGCAGCACAACTGCTAAACACACAGTACACATCTCACGTAGACATAATCTAACAATACAGTTAACTGTAGTCTACAGATAGGGCATGTTACCTGCTCGCGCCATGTGAACATGCTGGGTGGCTCCGGCCTCCATGGCAACACATGTCAGAGGTTGTTGCTGTTGTTGTCCAGGAGCCACCACGCTTAGGAGCAGCTCCTCCACTCTGGTGAGGGGGGGATGAATGGCCACCCCACCACCTGTGGCAAGCTGTTGTCTTTGGATATCAGATGCACGCTGCCGGACATGTCTAATTAAATCACTGCAGTGATGGTGTACCTGCTCATATGTCTGGTTATGCATGCCTATGTCATTTACCCGACGAACAAGATCCTGCCACAGTGCAGTCCGCTCCTGCTGGTGCTGGCTGCTTCGGGAAAACAGCATTGTGTACTGCTGCACCAGGTTTTGCAAAATCTCATCTTCCTCCGCTGCTGTGTACGATGGGTTGCGTTGGTGGGCCATCTGGCTGAAAAAGATATGAACAATATGTGTGAGAGAGTCCTGTGGCACACTTTAAACCTTTAACCACAGATATCACTTTACTGACATATATACCATCCATTTGTCTGTCAGAGGTTACACACGTTCAATACCACTTATTGGTTCTCAGGCCACAACTGACTAACAGGGCCTGGCACACTCTATATATCACACCACTATACAACAGTACCCGGCACACTGTTTGTGACACAATGTGCAACCTCGACACAGGGGTATATATATCATGCCAATGCACGAACAGAGATGTCATCCATTGCAATGCATGTAAAGTACAGTTACAGTACTACCAGTCAACCACCCTAGTCATTGATGCCATAGCCCTGCCTAACATATGTGTACAGTTGTTACTATAGGTGGCATACTGCTGTAACAGAGTATATATGTTGCTGGATACACACGTATACCCTGTAACACACATATGATTGCAGCCACGGTACAGGCATAATTACACACACATCAGACAAACATACAACGCACCACTGTATGCCAACACAGATGAGCATTACCTGTGTACCATACAGTACTGTGTGCCACTACTTACCAACCATTATGTCTGAGTTTTGTCCTCTGTGCAGACTACAGGAAACACACAAGACAGTGTTTCCAAGCAATGTGAACACACACCATACTGTGCTGTTTAGGCCTACAGCTTCAGGTAGTACCACAGTTCATATGGGAGTTGGATTCACCAGCTTTACCATTCACTAAGCATATATGTATTGCTTTAGCCTACAATGAGACACCACGGTCATCAACAAGGAACTACGTCACATCGTATGCCATACTACTATGTCTGCCTAACAGTACAATACACATCTTTTGCTGGCATCACAGCTAGGATAGACACTACCATGTCAGATACAACTTCACACTAACCTATCACACCTTTACAGACCTTGCACACATTCAGCGTTACACTTATTCAACCTCACATAGCAGGTATTGCATTGAGTACATGTATGAGTGCATAGTGTCATAGGTAGGTAATATGCTATAGGCCCTAGGGCCTACAGCAGCCTAGCCATATGCTACCCTGGCCTTTGACACACATGTACTTTGATTTCACTTGCCCCTGCCAACCAGAACCACAGGGGGGGTTCCTGGGGTGTATTACCAATCTCCCAAACAATCATCAGGGGTATTTATGACAACTGCTAATGAGGAGCCTTGTTTGCTATTGCTAGGTGGTCTATTCCAGTGGATGGCATATTTCTGAGATAGGAACCTATCCCTCCAGCATGTGCTGTTTAGTGAGCTGATGAGGTTTAGGGCCCTAGAATGTGTATCCCGGAGGGATTGTGATATGTTGCCATGGTGGTTGTCACCCAGCTATGGGTGTGACATACCTCTGTATGTACAACAGAGGTCACCTCTGTATGGCCAGTATGCAATACAGTCTAGATGTGGTTTTGTGAGTCAGTCTGCATATGACATCTCTTTGCAGACAGTATTACCCTTTGTGAGGTATGTCTGTGGCCTTTCCACCTGCTGTAGTTGTCGTGTGAGGTACATACCACACAGAGCATTGTGATGAGTAGAGGGGAACACTGCCCTATATTTCCCTAGATGACATACCTGTTGTCATGACACATACCACACAGAGAGATTACAGGTCTAGTGTGGTACTGTCTTTATCAAAGAGTTGGCTACTGTCCACCTGTGTCCCATGTTCCCTTATCACACCTTCGGTGTTGGGTACATCTCTACCTATGTGGTAGTTAATGGGTACAGTGTTTTGGAAAGGAGGAATGGCACTGCAGTATCAACACATGTCTACAGTCCATGCCTTGGTCACCACACACCTGTTGCAGTACATATGGACCCATGTCTCTCTCTCTATCTACTACATGCCAACACATACATATGAGTTACATACCTTACCTTTGTATTTCCCTGCTCTGTCTGTTACAGTTTTGTAGGTTTTTTTTTTCTGGTTGTTTGCTTTGGGTTTTCTCCCACTGTTTCTGTTTCTGTCTCTGTTTCTCTCTCTGATGTCTGTGTCTCTGTCTGTGTCTCTCTCTCGCTCTTGCTCTCTGTCTCCCTGTACCTGCAATTATATTATTGCATGTGTGGACAGCAGGTACAGCCTGCTTTTCTAGGTATCTGCACTTGTGCATGTGACAGCCTCTGCACCAATTGCTGCCCACCATTCAGTAATTGCATGCAGCCTGCTGTGTGGTGATTGCATTACTCACTGTGATTGCAACTTACTGCTATAAAATGCTAGGTTAGGTAGGTGTATCCCTTTCAGCTTTCCAAGGTGGGGCCCATGCTTGTTTGCTCTGGACACCGTTGTGTCAGTCAGAAGGTTGGTATATGTCTCTTATCTGAAGCTAGGGTTGTAGCCAGTGATATGCATGTTGTACTCAAACCTGAATGTTGCTGCTTTCAGTACACACTTCTCAGTGTATACATGTACTCACCACTCCAAATGCTAATACAGGATACATGGGAGTATGTACTTTCTTTCTGAATTAGACATTTAACTGCCATACAAATGTGGTTATTGCACTGCATTCCTGTGGCACATGCAGTGTTTGTGAACTGCTATACTGTAATTATTATGTTACTCAATTCTGAACAGTTTGTGTTGACATTAGCACAGGCTGCTCAACACAACTGGATATATTTCAGTACTGACTATGCCTACCTACACCCTGGTTTTTGCCTGAATACACAGGTGTGTTGTACCTTTTGGTAGGGGTGCAGAACTGCAATGAGCATTTTTTATTATCATGTGAGGTTTATCTTGCTGAACATACAGGGTTGCTGTGTACCTGTTAGTCTATCAAGACAAATAGTCTGTCTGCGTAGCTCCCACCTGTGGACATATCCAGATGGCAACTAGAGATTAGCCTATCATACTTTGTCTGTGCACCACACCAGTCTTTTTAGCACTGGCACACTGGCATTGTCACAGTTGGTTGCTAGCAGTACATGGCTACATCCTGTGATATTTCTGTGTTGTACTTCTACATAAGGGCATGCTTGTGGAACTCCTTACAAAGCTATTTGCAGAGTGTGTAACAGCAGTAATGCTGATATGCCTGTGTGTTTCTGCCTCTGCCATGCCTCAGATACTCTCAGGTATATATTTGAACGGCCTCAGTGAAAGGTACATATACGTGAGATACACCTGCAATATATTACAAACATATTGCAGTTGAGACTTTCTTGGGAATCAGAGTATATGTATACCTACACCTTTTCTGACGTGCAAGCAGTGTCTACTCTCACCTATTGACATTATTCATTATGTGTGATTCCACACTTGTCTGCCTAAAGTTAGTACTTTCCAGAGTGATTCAGTGGGGCACAGCTAACATTTGTTTACAAATCAGGGACATCCCTGTAAAGCAGTCACAGTTGGGGTGTCTGGCCTCTGCCCTATTCAACTTTGCCAGTATTTATCCTGGTCTGATGCTGTGTGGTGTTTGTAAGGTGCTACTGTAACATTATTCACTGCTTGGATAGCTGGTTCTCTTTTCACAGTCATGTCATGCAATTTCACAACTGCTGGTAAAGACCCACAGAACAGAATTTGTGTTATACCATTCCTAATTTCCATTTACATTCCCTCATTGTAATGCATGATATATTTATTTCAGCACCAAGTTATTTCTATATTTGCCGTGACTTAGTGGTAATTCATGCAGTCTATTGTGTCAAAGGTCTGGGGTTCGAGACTGGCAGAGGTCTTTTCTTTTGCTGCTGAGCAGAATAAGGGCCCTTCCATAGAGTGACTAAGGCACTTTTAAGCGGGTTTGCACGACACTTAGCTAAGCGCACACATGTGCACACTCGCTTAAACCCGCTTACTGCTGCTTAAAAGTGCTTACTCCCACTAACCCCCACACTAATTTCTTTTAAAAAAAGGAAAATGGGGAGATAGGAAAGTGGTGAAAAAGGGGGCACAAAAAGGGACAGACAGTAGGTAAACAAGCTCAGGATGTGCAGGATGGGTGTAGGGAAGGTCCATAGCTGCCCATTTCTTTACCAGCAACAGCTGTGCATATGCAATAAATTTGGAGTGAAATTTGAAACCATCTACTCCTGGGAGAGGGGTGAGGACAACAAAGTATGTTGTACTGCCAATTATAATTATCAGTTTACGTGTCCAATGGACATGTGTGCGAAATGGGCAGCTATGTATGGGGCGTAATTTTTTTGTGGGTACAGATTTCCCCTTTTTTTTTTTCAGGTGAGAGTGGAAAGTGAGGTAGAGGAAGTAGGTATGTTCGGGGAGGTAGGTTGGGGAGGTAAACAGACAAAACAGACAAGATGCATACAGGGGCGGTGTATGACACATGGGGTGGGTAAACACAATTGATGGGGTCGGATGTTTGGAAATAGCAAGCCCATGAGCCCACAGATGGTAACAGTGGAACTGAGATCCCACCCATGGGCAATCACCACTGCACCTTCATAGCCCCGAGGGTGGCTGTGCTGGAGGCTGTGCAGGATGGGCAGGCTCACTCATGAGATGCGACCCTCTTGCTTCGAGCTGGCATAGGGGATCAGTGACTGAACGGTGGATCTCCCTATGCACCACAGCCCAGACCCTTCGAAGGGTGACAGGTGGCCTTTCTCTGCCCACGCTTACATGGGGGAGACGAGCCCCATCCCCTGCAGTGCTTCCACCCAAAGGTGGCACAGGACCAATGGAGGAGGCAAGCCCGGGCTGTGCACTGGACCTGCTGGTGCCAGGTGCACTTGCCAGCTAAAGAGGGACAGGTGGGTCCGCTGGGACTGGCCTTAGGTTCATAGAACTTTTTTGCTTTTTTTTATAGGTTCATAGGTTCATCCTTCCTTCATTCATTCCTTGAGGCCTTCCCATACGTTGTGTGATTAGGTGTGTTGAATTACAATATAAACAACAGCATTCCAGATGAGTTGTAACAGCAAGCATAACACATGCATATATTGAACGACAGAGGATATTCCAACAGCATACAGGGATGTTTGGTAGCAGCAGGCCACCATGATTGTGGTGTTTGAACAGGACATATGCATCAACGTGAATGCAAATATTTATAGAACAATAGGACATATGTCCCAACAAATATTTAAGATTACACATACCCACTGAGGTGTGGAATTGCATGGTTTATGCACATACAGTAGGGTGTAGAAAAAAACCTCGATTAACATCTTAGGTTCATAGGTTCATACTAGGCTATCTGCCCAAGGGCATTTATAAGCCTAGCCCATAGTTATGTGGCTTTCGCCACCCCTTTAGTTTGAATAAAACTATGCCTATTATTTTGCTGTGCCTCTGTCAAGCAGTGACACTGAAGTAAACCCTGGGGTATATCTGCGATCTCCCATCCATTGGTCAAGATTCCTCTTGAACAAGGCCAGCGAGGTGCTCTGCCTCACATGTACCGGGATTTTGTTCCACAGCATAGGGAGTCTCTGGGTGATGAATCTGTCCCTCCAGCACGTTCTATTAATAACCGTGTCAAGGTTTAAGTCTCCCGCCCTTGTGGTTCTGAGGGATCTAGATTTTTTGAGGTGAAGCATATTCATCAAATCTGGGTTTGACATGGCCTTATATGTCAGGCACAGGTCACCTCTGAGCAATCTTATAATTACTTTTAGTCTACACTACATTCCTAGTGACTGCAAGTGTATATCCCCTACATGTATTATTACACTTGCCACCATGCATTAGGTTGTATAATGGGTTTGGCTAGTTCAATATATGCCTGACCTATATCTGACATACTAACTGTCCAAGATGCAGATGTTACTGCTACATATTCCTTGATTGCATTTATATTTCTTTATCTACATATCTGAATGTTTTCACATGACATTTTCACTTCAATTTGTACAGAACCTTCATTTCTTGACACACACTCACATTTCTGGGGAACAAATTAACATGCTACTCGTGTGCCAGATTTACTTACTCATGCCAGCCAGTAACTGACTATTGAGGACTATATATATGCTTCACGGCTACTAGCACTTCCATCACCCACTTTATATGGGACTGCACAACTCTGGGTTGCCAGCACTTTTTAAAACAGTACTATTTGTATAATGCAAGGGTACAACAACATTTCAAACTAAGTGACACAGACACACTCCGGGTTTTAGACCTTTATTAATGACATTACACACTTTTCCACAGGCTCACTCCTTTATTTGTTATAACAGTGCATATGGAAGACATATTCAAGACATATTATACCTTTATTAATAGGTTAGAACACTCTTTTTTCAGACTCACTCACTTATTTTATATGACAGTACCTGCAGAGATATTATTCTGGAGATATGTTACCTTTCTTAATGGGTTACTACACTCTTTTTCTGGCTCTCTGACTTTTTTATCTGACAGTACATGCAGAGGACTTATTCAGGCCATTTTATGGCTGTACTATTGGACTACAACACTTTATTTCATGCTCTCTCCCCTATTTTATATAACAATACATGCAAAATAATCACTAACCTGACTGGTGGGGCAGCCTTAGCAGCCTATCTGCATAGGCTTGCTGATTCGCAGCACAGTCACCTGCAGCTGTAAAGTAAATAAAGGGATATTGAGACATACCTATCCATTATACAGAATCAGTTATCAATTCTTACATACTGCATTCCATGGCTACCTACTCAGTTGTGGGGCATCCTGCATCCCACGGGCCACCTGTATCCATTGGTTCAGGCGGTCCTGCTTCCGTCTCTTCAGGTCTGCATGGTGGTGATGAACCTGTTCACCAGTCCGAGGAATGCCTGTGACACTGGTGAGGTCATGAGCTAACTGGTTCCAAGCCTCTGCCTTGTACTCCATCCCTTGGAACTGGCCCTGCAGGAGTCTTGACTTATGACAGTGGACAAGGAGCCAAACCATGTATTTCGACTCCTCGATGCCCCAAAGTTGCACACGAAAGCATGTACCCTCTCCAGCACCAGCCATTCTAACTGCAGATGTGAGCTACAATCAGTTATGGCCCCACCTATGGGGCTTAAATATGCTGCATTTTCCACACTTTTTTGTGATTGGCCGTTTTTGAAAATTCACGGGTGACTGCAGACCTGCTTAGTAATGGTTAATCTACGATTACTAAGTATATGTATGTTAACAGTGGCTGTTTCTCCTAAGTTCTCATGGCTTAGTGGTTCTGTACTTTGATTATGATGCACAGAGTCCTGGGTTTAAACCTTGTTATTCATTTTATTTTCATACTGTCCAGACATGCTAGGGGGTGTGGCTGCATTTAAGCAACTTTGCTCTACGTTGCTCCATGGTGCCCTACAATGCCCTGGTTGGTGCAGCGCGCACATCCGCGTAAACACATTGCGCTGGTTAAAGCACTATTTCACTATGGGTACCTCTGTTGCGCTGGTTAAAGCGCTATTAAACTATGGGCAACTCTGTTGCGCTGGGTAAAGCGCTGCTTAACTGCAAGCAATTATATATCAGGATTCTTTAAAAATATATATTTTGTTCACTGATACATTGGCCATTTCACTGCTTTTTACTATTATTTTAATCATATTTGTCAGGTATTATTCCATATATTGATTTAAAGCATAAATAAGAAGGGGAGTGGTGGGACTCGAACCATGAATGCCTCTTCTTTGTGCGAACGCTCTACCATTACGCTATTGCTATTTGGTGTGATTTGCATAAACATTCTTTCTTATGCTCTTCCATGTCGGAATTGCTAACTACAGCTAAGCAATGGGCACACCCGCAAACACACGCGCAAATACGGGCAGCTATTTCGGGAATTTAAAAAAAATAAAATTAATGTTTAACTTTTTATAACTGTGATGGGGGTTTACAATGTCAGGGAGTGTAGTGTTGGGTGCAAGGACATTTGAGTGGACTTGCTCTTGTGTAATTTCATTTTACTTTCCCAAACCTTGCAGGGGCATGGATATTTAGACTGCTCGGCAGTCGGACACGCCCCCTGCTTTCCTACACAGTCTGTAAAAGACTTACGGTTGAGTCAGCGTGCCCTCATGAATATTCATGGCACGCTGATGTCATACTGTTCAACTGCAGCCTCTGAGTAAGACTTATTAAGTCTTACATAGAGGATTTGTGAATCCGGGGGAAAATGTATAAAATGATAAAAAGTAGCACCTGTGGAACCTTGGATTTGAAAGCCTTATACGGGATGTATAATATAGTGTAACTTGGATCTCATATAAACATGGCTGCAATAACATATCATTACTAATTACAGCCTTGTGTCCCTTAATTTTAGGACTGCGACCAAAGAAATATAGTCATTAAGCCCCAGCTCCTTACATGTTTCCAAAACTAGCTGCCAATACAATTCTCTAAATTCTATTCTAGCTTCCGATTCCCCACCTCAAATATCCTGCATTATTTCCTCTAACACAAAAAATAAACTTGGCTTCCTTACAAGTTTTGGTATGTCTAAATGGGGCATTATTTGAGTCCAGTTTCTTAATATCATACAAATGTTTATATAACCTTCTTTTGAGGGCTCTCTCTGTTTTCCCCACATAGAATGCAGTACAGCCTTTACATTCTGCTAAATATACTAATCCCTTACTATCACATTTAGAAAAACATTTTCTAGAAATAATCATGTATCTACTAAGCAAATAGACTTTATTAGCATTCTTAACGTTGGTACATTGTGTACACTTACCACATTTGTAAGTGCCCTTTCTTTTATTACTATTTTTGCGCATAGGAGGTTTATTTTCAAATATATTTTTAATGTTTTTGTTCCTTCTGTAAGTAAAAGTCAGTGGCTGTTTAAATATTGCATCAAGGTCAGAGAACTCTGTAAACATCTTCCAATTTCTAAGTATAACTTCTTTAATTAATGTAGCTTCACTATTATAGATAAGAATGAATGCCCCCCCAAAAAGTCTTTTCTTCACCTTTGTCCTCCTCTATTTGAACCACTATATTCCTATTATTTACATCTTTACCCAAAATCAGGGAAAACCTACCTCTTTTGTTTTTTGTCACTTCATTAAGGACTTCATCCACTATGTCTCCTGGGTATTTTTTTTCTACAAACATATTTTTAGCCTAATAACCTCCCTAAGAAATTCCTCATCACCCGTTGTCATTCGAGGTATTCTAATAAATTGCTACTTTACCAGGCGTCTTTTATGTTTATATGGATGTGAGCTAGTGAAGTATAGGTAGGAATTTGAAAATGTACTTTTTCTGAATATTTTAGATTTAAATACCCTATTTTGATAATCCTTATATATAGTAACATCCAAATAGTCCACTGCATCTTTAGACATCTCATTTGTAAACCTCAAAAATTCTGTGGTCCTGTTACTGTACTATAAAAATTCTTACAATTTATCCTCAGTGTCCTTTAAAAAAAACACAAATCATCCAAATACCTCCTATAGAGGCACCAACACTTCTCATACTCTGAGTTGTATAGATACTTTCTTTCCCATGTGCTTAATACTATATTAGCGTAGCCAGGGGCACAACAAGCACCCATAGCCACTCCCTGCACTTGGTTAAAAAGTTCGCCCTCAAACATCATAAAATTATTCTTAAGCACAATTTCCAGAAGTTCCATAACAACTCTGATATCTTTTACTGGAAATTTCTCTGACAATAATAGGGCTTCCTCACACCAATCTAAACCAACTGAATGCGGTATAACAGAAAATAGATCCGTAATATCAACTGTCACAAAAATAATATTTTCAAGAAACAAATTTTGATCACTAAATTTCAGAAAGTCCCAGGAATCCTTTAACAAGCCATTATACTCTAATCACACTTTTTAACTTTTTCCATCAATATACTTTTCTATGGAATAAGTTTTAGATCAATTTGCTAAAACTATAGGCCTTAAAGGGGAATTGCAATCCTTATGTACTTTGGCTATCTCAAAAATGGTGGGAATAGCAGGTTTCTCGACCCACAAATATTTATAGAATTCCCCCTCAATAATCCCAGCAAAGAACAGCTCTCTTAAATAAAAATCTATCTTAGAATAAGCGATATTTATTTCATTGCTGGACATTCTATTATACCTACTTTCGTCATTTAACAATTCCATCATCTTACTAAGAAACAACATGTTATCCATGATGACCATCGTCCCTCCTATATCTGGCTTAGACACCCTAACATTTTTGTTAAGACTTAATTCCTTGAGTAGTTTTCTTTCCCCAGAAGATAGGTTAGAATGAACTTTAGATTTGCTAAGCGTTCTTAATTCCTTTTCGAAAACCATCTCGAAATTTTTGAGCTGGGGGTGAACTGGGGGATTGAAAATACTTTTCTTCCTAAATTCACTACTTTTTTCTTTTTCACCATCCCTTCCTTCAAATATTAATTCTAAATTTTTCTTTCAAACAAATAGGTTTAGGTCTATTAGTACCTTACTGATATCATTTTTATTATTTGGTACAAATTTCAACCACTTCATAAACAAGTGAAAATAGTCCTCATTTATATCCAAACTACTATAATTAAAAATATTGTAATTTTGAAAGGTTAAGACATTACCTGTTTGTAAAAAAAACTCTTATTGGGACCACCATCAGTATCACCAACAATATACATTTGTATGCTATTAAGAAACTGGACTCAAATAATGTACTATTTAGACATACCAGAAGTTGCAAAGAAGCTTGCTTTGTATTTTTTGTGTTAGAGGAAATAATACAGGATATTAGAGGTGGGGAATGGGAAGTGAGAATAGAATTTAGAGAATTGTATTGGCAGCTAGTTTTGGAAGCATGTAAGGAGTTGGGGATTAATGACCATATTTCTTTGGCCCCAGTCCTAAAATTAAGGGCCACAAGGCTATAGTTAGTTAGTAATGATATGTTATTGCAGCCATGTTTATATGAGATCTAAGTTACACTATATTATACATCCCGTATAAGGCTTTCAAATCTAAGGTTCCACAGGTGTTACTTTTTATAATTTTATACATTAATTTATATATTATTTTACATTATTTTTTGGTCGTACATTTTAAATGCAGGTAAGAAATATTTATTATTTGGTCACCAGTATTTATTCTATTTATTCTCAATTGTCCATTGTATGATGTTCATCAGATTTTCTGTTCAGTGTTTAATTTTAAGCACATAGATGAAAATGTTTTTTATGTAAAAGAAAATACTTTTATGTATTTTTATGTGTATTTTTATGTGATTTTATGTGTTTTTTAAGCAAGATATAACATACATACATATTTATGTATTAAAGTGAGTTTGAAGATGATTTAGGGACACATCTCTTTAATTTAATTAATAAGGATAGGTTAATTGTTAATGACTTGAACATATATAAAGGGGTGATGGGATTGCTGTATATTATTTGTCTGCTGAAGTTCCACACTGAACAAAAAACACAGTGAAAAAGTTAAGCATTTAATATTTTGTATTTGTGATACTGATTGAATAAAAGTTTTCATTTGGCTGTTAGTTGCGTTGGTGCTTCTGGTGTCCATTACATTTTATTGGAAGTTTGGAACTTGGGCTCTCTTTTGGGCACTTACTTAATGTATATCTGTCATTTTGGTGACTTCTGAAGTTATAGAGACTAGCAACAGCCAGCTTCAAGTAGCAGGATCCCAGGACACTACCTCTGCATTGCAGAATGCAGTGGGTGAGCTCACAATGGTTGTACAACTGTTAAATAATAATTTAACGCAATGTTTGGACAGCAGTAAAGCATCTTCATTGCTTCATAACCAAGAGGGAGTGGCCTTGCCTAAAGCAATGGAAGTGAGGCTGGAGAGAGAAGGATGTGCCATTGGACAAGCAAGAGGTAGTGCAAATGGCATAAGGGAAAGTTCGGCATCTCCTGAAGGAATCCCTTGGATGTTTTGAACACCGAGTGAAAATGCTACTGTTTCAGCTGAATTATATCAGAAACAAGGAGCTAGAACTAAATAAAAATGAGATATTGGTTGTCGCTAATATATAGGTGACTGTGGTGATGGCAATAATGCCTAAAAAGTAAATGTGACTCTAAGAATGTGACTC
Source organism: Protopterus annectens (assembly GCF_019279795.1). Lineage (NCBI taxonomy): Eukaryota > Metazoa > Chordata > Ceratodontiformes > Protopteridae > Protopterus > Protopterus annectens. Next base: position 153,410,517 of record NC_056729.1, on the reverse strand, counting down.
TAAGAGACTTTAATTGGCAGGACTTGTTGCTTAATAATGATTTTAATGTTAATTGTGCAAATGATGTTGCATCTGATGTTAATAACACTTATAACCAGAATGTCAATGTTTTGCATGACTATATGCTCAAATATAAGATGTTAGATTTAGATAATAAGTATTTAAAACAGTGTCTACAGTTGGGTATTGTCCCTAAGTGACTGAGAGCGTATAAGTATCCGAACAATATTAGGGAAGATTCAGATAGTTATAAAGAGTTACTTAAAGTGTTTGATACATGTGGATTTTATGAGAATTATTATTAAGGACAATGAAATGGAAATGCAGGATTTATTTAAAAAAATTGAGGTGACCAATAATAAAATAATGAACGACCTTCTTTTTATTATGGAAGAGGAAAGAGCCAAATATGGTAATATTAGGAAAAACATAGATGATAAATGTATGCAGATAGTAAGGTGTACAAATAGATAGAGATAGGATGGAATATAAGGAAAATAGATGTTATCCCAAATCCAGGATGGGAGATAGAAATTTTCAAGAACGATACAAAGAAATTGATGAAGTTTCAAGAAAAAGTTATAAGCAGAAGTATTATTTCAGATCAAGGGACAATGCGGAAATTTATGAGGATGAAGTTAATAGAACGAATGCTAATGAGAATGACGAATTTCATTTGAATGTAAAGGTCCGAAAGGATAAGAAACACACCAGTGGTATAATATCAGTACAAGGGGATGAGGAAGTAGACAATGGTGATCCCAATAAGAGGTTTTACAAACAGGTAATGTCTTAACCTTTTAAAATTACAATATTTTTAATTATAGTAGTTTGGATATAAATGAAGACTATTTTCATTTATTTATGAAGGGGTTGAAATTTGGACCAAATAATAAAAATATATCAGTAAGGTATTAATAGACCTAAAACTGTTTGTTCAAAAGAAAAATTTAGAATTAATGTTTGAAAGAAGGGATGGTGAAAAAGAAAAAAAGTAGTGAATTTAGGAAGAAAAGTATTTTCAATCCCCCAGTTCATCCCCAGCTCAAAAATTTGAGATGGTTGTCGAAAATGAATTAAGAAGAACTCTTAGTAACTCTAAAGTTTATTCTAACCTATCTACTAGGGAAATAACACTACTCAAAGAATTAAGTCTTAAAAAAATGTTAGGGTATCTAAGCCAGATAATGGAGGGGGGGGTGGTCATCATGTATAACATCTTGTTTCTTAGTAAGATGATGGAATTGTTAAATAATGAAAGTAGGTATAATAGAGTGTCCAGCAACAAAATAAATATCACTTATTCTAAGACAGATTACTATTTAGGAGAGCTGTTCTTTGATGAGATGCTTGATGGGGAATTCTATAAATATTTGTGGGTTGAGAAACCTGCTATTCCCACCATTTTTGGGATAGCCAAAATGCATAAGGATCACAACAATCCCTCTTTAAGGACTATAGTTTCAGCAGACAGATCTAAAACTTATTCCATAGCAAAGTATATTGATGGAAAAATTAAAAAAAAAGTGTGGTTGGAGTATAATGGCTTGTTAAAGGATTCCTGGGACTTTCTGAAATTTATTGATCAAAATTTGTTTCTTGAAAATATTATTTTTGTGATAGTTGATATTACGGATCTATTTTCTGTTATACCACATTCAGTTGGTTTAGATTGGTGTGAGGAAGCCCTAGTCAGAGAAATTTCCAGTAAAAGATATCAGAGTTGTTATGGAACTTCTGGAAATTGTGCTTAAGAATAATTTTATGATGTTTGAGGGCAAACTTTTTAACCAAGTGCAGGGAGTGGCTATGGGTGCTTGTTGTGCCCCTGGCTATGCTAATATAGTATTAAGCACATGGGAAAGAAAGTATCTATACAACTCAGAGTATGAGAAGTGTTGGTGCCTCTATAGGAGGTATTTGGATGATTTGTGAGGTTTTTTGGATGGACACTGAGGATAAATTATAAGAATCTTTACAGTATATTAGCAGGACCACAGAATTTGTGAGGTTTACACATAAGATTACTAAAGATGCAGTGGACTAGCTGAATGTTACTATATATAAGGATTATCAAAATAGGGTATTTAAATCTAAAATATTCAGAAAAAAATACATTTTCAAATCCTTACCTACACTTCATCAGCTCACATCCATATAAACAAAAAAGACACCTAGAAAAGGGGCAATTTATTAGAATATCTTGAATGACGATGGATGATGAGGAATTTCTTAGGGAGGGAGTTAGGCTAAAAAATATGTTTGTAGAATGAAAATACTCAGGAGATATGGTAGATGAAGTCCTCAATGAAGTGACAGAAAATAGAAGAGGTAGGTTTTTCCTGATTTTGGGTAAAGCTGTAAATAATAGGAATATAGTGGTTCAAATAGAGGAGGACAAAGGTGAAGAAAATAATTTTTCTGGGGCATTCATTCTTATCTATAATAGTGAAGCTACATTAATTAATGAAGTTATACATAGAAATTGGAAGATGTTTGCAGAGTTCTCTGACCTTGATGCAATATTTAAACAGCCGTTGACTTTTACTTATAGAAGGGACAAAAACATTAAAAATATATTTGAAAATAAACCTCCTATGTGCAAAAATAGTAATAAAAGAAAGGGCACTTACAAATGTGGTAAGTATGCACAGTGTCCCTACATTAAGAATGCTGATAAAGTCTATTTGGTTACTAGATACATGATTATTTCTAGTAAATGTTTTTCTAAATGTGATAGTAAGGGATTAGTATATTTAACAGAATGTAAAGGCTGTACTGGATTCTATGTGAGGAAAACAGAGCGAGCCCTCATAAGGATATATGAACATTTGTATTATATTAAGAAACTGGACTCAAATAATGCACTATTTAGACATACCAGAAGTTGTAAGGAAGCCCGCTTTGTATTTTTTGTGTTAAAGGAAATAATACAGGATATTAGAGGTAGGGAATGGAAAGCGAGAATAGAATTTAGAGAATTGTATTGGTAGCTAGTTTAGGAAGCATGTAAGGAGCCGGGACTTAATGGCCATATTTCTTTGGCCCCAGTCCTAAAATTAAGGGCTTCAAAGCTATAGTTAGTAATGATATGCTACTGCAGCCATGTTTATATGAGATCTAGGTTACACTATATAATACATCCCGTATAATCCTTTCAAATCCAACGTTCCACAGTTGCTACTTTTTATCATTTTATACATTATTTTTATATATTATTTTACATAAATTTTTGGTCGCATGTTTTACATGTAGATAATAAATATTTATTATTTGGTCGCCAGTATTTATTCTATTTATTCTCAATTGTCCATCATATGATGTCCATCAGGTTTTCTCTTCAGTATTTAATTTTAAGCACATAGATGAAAATGTTTTTTATGTAAAGGAAAATACGTTTTATGTATTTTTGTGTATTTTTATGTGATTTTATGTGTTTTTAAGCAAGATATAGCATACATGCATATGCATATGTATGTATTAAAGTGGGTTTGAAGATGTTTTAGGGATACGTCTCTTTAATTTAAATAATAAGGATAGGTTAATTGTTAATGACTTGAATATATATAATGGGGTGATGGATTGCCGTATGTTATTTGTCTGATGAAGTTCCACATTGAAAGAAAAATGCGGTGAAAAAGTTAAGCGTTTAATATTTTGTATTTGTCATACTGATTGAATAAAGGTTTTCATTTGGCTGTTAGTTACGCTGGAGCTTCTGGTGTCCATTACATTTTATTGACAGTCCAGACATGAGTTGATCGCTCCATGTCTTACATTCTTTTATCTACCCTTCTCCAGGCAATAGCACCAGCAACAAAGTAGGGCACCTGTAGAGGTTAAAAAAATGAAATCCCTTTTGCAGAATGGTGGTGAGGAAAAATACTTACCTATGAGTGGGTTAAAAAATCTACTTGCTTATGGAGATAAAACATAAGAAACTCTATACACAACTGGTCAGCAGCAAAAGCAGACTTACTTATAAATTCTTTCCTTTTACATACAGAGGAAGGACAGAAAAAAATAAAACAACACAGCACATCTTCACATACAAATGCATAGTACCATCTTCATATACTTGGAGAGGGTGCTTTGCATGTATGGTCAATGTGTATAATGTCAAACATGTCCTGGTGCACAAAGTCATCAACAACTCAAACTCCACTGGTGTCCCTAGAACCATACCTCTCAACTGTACATATTTTCACAAAATGTCCAGGTTTTGACCTCATATTTCTGGTCTGTTTCTCATAATATTGTGGTTTTCAGGCACATCATTGGCAAATCATTCAGGGTTGAAGTCAGAAAATAATGACAGACATTTGAGTTTCAGATTTCATACCCTACCAAAAATTCATGCTAATGCAAAACCTGTTATTCTGTCAACTTTCTAAGTTTATATGAGCAATATTTAAAAGGTGTCCCTATTTTGAAGTCTCTGTCCCCCATTATTGATGGCTTTGTCCAGATTTCTTGCTCTAACAGGTTGAGTGGTGCACCTAGAACTGTGTGCCTTTGTCAAACAACCACTGTGAAAATGATGACTGTTGTGACCCTGTAAACTATACATTTCTGTATGGTGTGGGAGATGTCTGATGCACAGTGTCAGCTGACCATGCACTGAACAACATGCACCAAGTATTATTGCTCTATGTTCACCCTATCACATAGTGTACATCAAGGTTCATATCTGTGGTGTAGATGTTGCCTCTTTGCCTGAGCTGCCATGCATGAGACTGTCTGGGGGGGGGGTGCTGCTGCCATTGTCTGGCTGTCATTGCTGTCCTCACTGCTGCAGATTCTAGATGGCATGTAAGAGAGAGATGCATGACCATTTGCAGCATCTTCTGGCAAAGGAGATGGCACTGATAGAACACACCAGTACAGATACATATTGAGCAGTATGTAGCACACAGTAAACACATTATGCACATAGCAGCTGGGCTGTACTCAGGGCCCCCTCTACTGATTCATCCAGGCAACTGAAATGGACTTTAAGCAGATAAAATGCTCATTCAATGACTATGCAGGTCTGTGATAGTGTGGTATTGTAATGTTCCTCTGGAGTTCTCTGTGGGTTCTGTACTGATATAAGTCAAAATTCAAGTGTGTAGCCTGCATCATTTGAAAAACAAAAAGGGGGAGGGCACATGAAGACAGGGCGGTTATGCATTATACCTTTCTCACTTTTATAAAATTAACTATGGGGATATTTGCTGACATTTTGCACTTTCCTACTAGGTGTGCAGGCTTGCCATCAAAATGTCAGTCACCCTTCATTGACACCACTAATGTGAAAACTCAGAACTGTGACTGTTGATAATTCCAAAATGCAAAATCTCATCCCCTTTTAGACCCATGGTAGCACTTGTTTTGTGGTGTGGAGCAGTCAGAAATGACGAAGTTTGTTGTTTTTTTGCTATTTTGAGAAATTGGCATTATGGCTTTTGTGTAAAGGAGTCGCCAGTATGAATATTCGATGATGTGTGATCGAGATTTTGATAGTAAACCAGGAGTGCATGTGGTGTCTGTCTGTACATGAAGCAGAAGAAGGCTGATTATGTATGTCATATATGGGAATCAAGAGCTTTAACAGCATGACTTTCTGCTTTTCCCAGTTAGGGGTCGCCGCAGCAGAACTCCAGTCCGCTCATGATTGGCAGTGGATTTTTACGGTACCGAGTTGCCAGCCCGACGCCCAACCTTCAACGAAGACACGCCCATTCACACTCGCACCTACCTGCATGTAAAACGTTTTCAGTAAAGCTGCATGCATCATACTACCTGGCAGTTGATGGAATGGTAATCTTCCCAGTTATGACACCTTTCTCTCCGTGGGCCAGGTAGTGCTCTAATACCTCATGGGTGACATCTATCCCATCAAGCACCTTAGAGAAGCATGACAGATTGTAGAAAGCATGCATGGATGGAGCTCTCTCCTATGGTGTCAATGGAAAATTGATATTCTCATCCATGTGAGTAAAATAACTTGTAGGAACTCCATCAGTATCCTTGAGGCTAAAGCCTGTAAGATACCAAACATATCCCCGGTCTGTGTCTGAAAGTTCCCCATGAAAAACATAGTGAGGGCTATACATTCCCTAGTATCCTCGGGGTAAGCAGGCCATGCATTCTGCCAGTTACTGTTTGTGAACCATGAAAGCTCATTAAAGCCTGTATGATATCTGTATCCACTCAAACTGGTCAAGAACTTCCTGCTCTATATAACACACTCTAGTGTGTTACATATTGCTATGAATGCCTATGCCTTCGTTACCAATCGCTATGGGCTTCAGTGGGTATCATGACGGCAAGAGTCTCAGAGCTGGAAATTGCAAAGCTTGCTACTACTCTGAGCATCTTCACAGACTGCAAAATATGTGGAAATGATGATGCTTGCCTTTTTATAACCTATATGTGCAAAGATTACTTACATAGTGTTCTGCAATTTTGAATTGCAAAAGGTGGGAGAGCCAGTCCACTAGTGTATCACCAGCACATCATTTGCATTATTAATCTCCTTTACATGTCACTATGGACTCAATTACACATCTTTTCTTGCAATTTGGAGGCTTGTACACATGTGCTGAAGTGTACTCTTGAGTGTGTCTGCAACTTGTGCAAATTCTTGCTCTGCACATGTGTAAATGGATTGAATACCACCCTAACTCTGCAGCATATTGAGAAAATTACTAAAGAGCTCATGGTCCCGAGTTTGGAGGTAGGTTAGTTAAGTAAAGCAATACAAAACACCAGTAAATGTTTAATTGTATACTGCAAAAGGCTGATTGTGTGAAAAGTGCAGTAAAGTGGCAGAAACGTAAGTTAAAAAGTTGCTTACATGTATGGAAGCTTTATTACAGAAGCAGCGAGATTTAGAACGCAGACCACACATACAAATCTAGAGTCCTTGGGCTGAGGGAAGGACTGGAGAGGAAAGCAGCAGTGTGTTACGTAGAACAGTGGACATGGCACATAACTGAAGGAAGTGGTTAGAGAGAATGAGCACACAGCGCTGCAAAATCCCCTAGAAATGTCGGCATACTCAGATACTTGTGTGAAATACCATAGCTATAGTCTGAAGGACTGGATTGTTAAGACTACAGTAATCATCAAGGGCTTTGTAACAACTGGCTCTAGAATTAAAATAGCAGATGATTTTGTAACACACAGATTTAATTAAAATGTAAAGCAGCATGGCATTTAATACAAACAAGGGAAGCAGCATTTAATACCTGTCACACAACATTCAAAGTTATGTGGAAAGGAAATGTGTTGTGGGATGAAATGAAGCAGGGGCAATGCACATATACAAAGATGTGGGGGGGATTAGTGATGGATGGAAGAGGAGATTGCCTTGCAAATGCCTTAAATGCTTTATATTGTACAGCAGAAAAATGCCTGTTGATCTTACTGACCATGAGCAAGCAAAGGGGAGTGAAAGGGACCAGAAATTGTATCACCAGCAGAAAGGGGTAATAGACCGGAAAAAGAAGAGCAATAAACACTACAAAATTTTAACCAGTGTGAACACACAAACATGCCTGACATGAAGAAGCAGAATTACTGAAAGGGATTTAGATATGCTAACAGCTGTGACCCTAAAGAGTGATATAGGAGACCTTTGATAAAGGATTCTTTTTGTGATCGATCCTTTGAAAGAGACACCAGTAAACAGAAGACAGGAGAGAAGATAATGACTTAGATATTGCAAGATTAGAGAAAGAGGAACACAGAATGGGGACCAGAAGGAAACATTATGGAGAGATGTCACAATGAGGGAGGGAAAAGATAGACATTCTTACAGACAAGTTCAGGACAGAGGTCCCACGGTTCTGTGGATGAGAAGAATACTAGCTTGGGGAGGTAGAAATGATGGCAGAAAAGTATGGCATGTTAGTGTCTGAGTAAGCATTTTTAATAGTGAGAATGGTGTTCCAATAAGGTATTAAGGAATGCTGCACTAATTCTTTTTTTTGTCTTTGTTTATATTTTTATGATACTCAGCATGATGAGTACTCACACATAGTATGATGTAACATGGATGCCCAATCTTCATACATATATACATACAAATATTTCAGGCATGGGCTGAAACCCCAAGTCCATTACTGAGGTGATGGTGCTGGATCATATGTAATTAAAGGGTAAGAATTATATCAGGTACCTAATGGATTTACCTGATGTTTTCATTAGCTTAAAACCTATCTTTAAATGATAGCAATCAGAATATATTCTATCAAGATGAGGCAAATATGTGCAGGACAATGCCTGAGAGACTGTGGATCAGCATCCTAATATGTTCTATTGTATTCTTTTTAGCAACTTTCAAAACGGAGTTGGTAGAGCCAGCATACCTGAAAAGGTACAAGAGAGTAATGTATGTAAATATTTCCTGCTGCAATCAAAATACTTATTTTATTTATAGTAGGTATGAGTAGGCTGTCAGTATTTGAAAAGTTTCATGCTGTGCAATACTGAATTGTTATGGTGAATGCACTTTCACATAAAAGTTGTGTTAAACTAGCACAATACATGCTCTATCACTATTAGCAGTAGTAAACTGCTGGGCTTGTACTGTGAATGAGTGTGAATATGTATAGAGTAGAGGGAGTTCAGTGCTATCCCATGCAGGACAATCTCAAGGGACTGGTGGGGAAAGCTGTGAGGCACATGCCAGCTAGGATGGGGACATTAGCATAAAGATGAATAAACTCAAAAAGTAAGCTTCTGAAGCACCAGGTGAAGGGAGCTCCAAACTCATCAGCTACTAACCCTGGTGATAGCAATGGCCAGTGTGTTATCTTGCTGGAAGGAGTCTGGATTGGTACCTTACCAATCCCAAGGACTATGGGGATGATCACCAGAAGAGCAGCAGCTGAGTGTGCTTTAGAGTGAGTAATGGGTAGACAGGGTAAAAAAAGTAACATGTGGGTAATAACATGAAATTTTGCAGTAATTAACAATCTAATACAGAGTGAAAGAATGTTAATAAAAATGAAGAGACAAGAACTAGGTTTAATTTTTTTACAAGAGATTAAGTTCAAACCTCAAGAGTTAAAAAAGAAGAAATGGTTATAAACTGTTAGTTTCAAGTTGGAGAAAAGGAGACAGTAGAAGGGAATTGGGGATTTTTAATCACCTCCTCTGAACTATGGAAATCAGTGAAAGTAATTAAAGATGAGGAAGGCAGATATGTAGCAGGCAATTGGCTGACAGTGGTTATAGGATTGGTTCTGAGGTCTCTCTATGAGCCAAACATAGACAGACCCAAAGTTTTCAATGACTAGCTGAAGAATTTTCTGGTTCAAAAGAAAGATGAAGACATAGTAGTCATCCAGAATAACTTCACTGTGGTGTTAGACCTCAAAAGAAATAGGAAATTTAGAGCAGATGAATTTCACAGGTACAGTCAGAAAGCCCTAGTAGAAGGGATGTGACAGGATAGACTGTTTTATATATATATATATATATATATATATATATATATTTCATTTATTTAGCTGACATTTGTTGACCGGGAATGTCCGACTAGGACAGAAGCTATTTATAGGGGAGGTCTGGAGAGAAATGCTCCAAATGCATGTCTCTGGAATGTAGGAGGAAACCGGAGTACCCAGAGGAAACCCACTCAAACCCAGGGAGGACATGGAGACTTCATACAAAAGGCATCCCATCCGAGAATCAAATCAGAGAACCTCTTGCTGTGAGGTGGCAACATTAACCACAGCACCACTGTGCTCTCATATATGGTAAGAACTAAGACAAGGAGCGTCACGGTTTATATTTTTAAGGTGTGAAATGAAGTAAGCTAGTGGGGTGGTCAGATTATTGGTGGATGGGAAACCATTTGAAGAAATCACAGCTGTATATTGTGGAGAAAACAACTTATCAGATCATGCAACTGTTATGATGAGCTGGAAACTAGGAAACTGGATGGTAGATGGATGGAGATGGAATCATGGACAGTAGATGAGGAGAGAATGTCAAATGGACATGGGATATGCTTAACACGACAGTAACCCTGAATAAAAATGCCATTGGTACACTGGGAATTTGTGACTGGTATGGCGTGAAAGTTGCCTAGAGGGATAACAGTCTCACTAAAAGAGGGAAAATGAGAAAAGAAATGGTATTGGATGTGAGAGTTCTAGAGGATAAACTTGAGGATTTGCAATGCATCACAAAATGAGAAGTAAAAACACAGGACATAAACAAGGGAGAGCAAGTAGCCACACGGGACATAAACAGGGGAGGGCAAGTAGCCACACGGGACATAAACAGGGGAGAGCAAGTAGCCACACGGGACATAAACAGGGGAGAGCAAGTAGCCAGAAGGGACAAGCTGAAATAATATGATGAATCAAAGATAAAAGCAGAGTTGATGAGAAAGGGTGCAGAATGCTGGGTGAGGGGAGAGATACACATCACAAAGCTAATGCAGATGATCAAGAATCAGCGAAAGAAAGCTTGGATCAGTTTAATGGAAAATGAAAGGGGAGAAGAAAGCTGTGTGAGTAAATAACAGCACACTTTTGCTATTACACTGAGGTTTTAAAATAATAGACCCTCAAGTTACATTGGATTGTAGATGGTTTAGGATATGTCATGTGAGGAGAAGCAACAGAGAATAAATTTGCCAATAGAAAAGGGCAGGTGGTTAGGTTCATTAGGAATATGAAATACTGTAAAATGAATGGACCAGATGGATACCCCATTGATTTCTATAAAAGAACTGGCATTCATGTCAGGAGTACAATGAGAGATCTGTTTGATAACATTATGGAAGAGGCTACAGCAACACTATTGTATAAACACAAAGGGAAATAGATGGTGGATATCAAAAATGATTGCCCTATATCTTTATGCAATGTAGATAAGTTTTCTCACATTTTGAGAGAAAGATTGGAAAATATCTTCTGAGACTAATAGGGAATGAATAAGTTGGTTTTATTAAAGGCAGATCATTCACAGACCACCTGCGTGATTTTATAGATTTTGTGAAATGGTTGGGGAAAAAGGGCTAGGGAAAGGCAAGAATTGTGTTGTTGGACATTCAGATGATCTTTGACTGTGTCTCACAGGACTTTATGAAAGGTACCTTGATAGAGGCCATTGGGGATGGTAAGTGATTGAAGAAAGTGAAATCCCATTATATGGCCCAAATGCTTGGCTCTATATAAATGTTGGATTGACAGATCTACAGATCTAGTAGTACTGGAAGATAGTAGAGTTACCCTGATATCTTGTACTCTGTTTTTGTGATTGCTCTCTTCATCTGTTTGCCAGCCGGTCAGTATTCCTTCTTAGCCAGGTCATTTGTTTTTATTTCTAATTTTCCTGCATGCCTCCTTTCTTTCAATACTTTCCTGGGCTTCTGCATTCCACTGCCAGCTTTCCTTATGTACCTTATTTCCATACTTGGCTCAGCTGCATAGCTGTTTTTTTTTTTTATACCTGCTTTCACAGATAATCCAGGCAGGGCACCTGAGCACTTGCCAGCCAGTAAGTTACTGACCCAAGGCTGCTGAGATTTATGGCGGACACACACGTATGGGTAGATGCATTTGTCAAAAAGGAAAATGTCTTTGTCTTTCAAGCACAAGGTATAAGATTCATTCCTGTCCCAAGAACCTTGCCTTCATGGAGTTTGTATGTTCTTCCTTTGTCCTTGTGAGGTTCTTCCCACCTCCCAAAAACATGCTAAGAGTTTTCACCTGAGGGGTGAACTTCAGAGGTAGCCAGCAGACTGCATACAAAACTGAACAGAGTTGTGGGCAGCAGTACAGACTAGTGGTATCTTTCCAGGAAAGAGTTATATAGACCAGCTGCTTTAGGCATCAGTTGTGATGCATAGTATCCCCTAGACAGAAGTACATCAATCAAAGACTGCATGTGGAGTCAGGACTATGTACTCATTAGTGTAAAAACTGTTTCTAGGTGATTTGGCCATGTCGAGTAATGTCACCAAAAATGGCCATGGGTATTTGCTGATAATAATTGGGTTAAGACCTAACCTACAACAGGGATCATTGGTCAGAAGAGTCTGTGTGTCCTATTAGCTTTAATTTATCATACTCAATAGTATATTATTTTGTACCTGTTTTGAAACAGTGTGATTAAAAATGTGCAAAGTGGGGCAATACCAGAAGGAATGTATTCTTGATCAGGCCAAATTTGTAATACCCTGTTGTAACTGAGGTAACACAGAAAACAAACTGTGAATGCACTGAAATGTAAGAAGATCCCTTTGGACAGGAAGACTTGGATACTAGTTGAATCTTGATGGCTTATTAATAAACTTTTAAAAATCCTCAGACAACTCACTGAAGTCACTATTTGACCACCATGTAACAGGCAATTTCAGCAGATAAAATTCTGCATCTCTAAAATCTTAATAGCCATTTTCCCTTTTGGCTACCAAGTCTCTAACATGTATTTCAGTAAATACAGTTTTTTCTGAATGCAGAGAAGCATATGTGATGCTCAGTGTACTGTGTACACAGTCAGCATAAGATGTACTTATTTCCATTGCATAGGTGACACTGAATATTCCTACAGCCCTAGAGGATGACAGCAGTATTGTAGCATGCCATACAGAGTAAGAATGATTCCTACGAAAGCTTCAGTCATCATCTAGACCATTTACAAAATTACACATGCACACGCATATGCACAAGTGAATGTACACACACACACACACACACACACACACACACACACACACATATACATGAATGCACACACATACATATCCACATGCAGACAGACACAGACATGCAGACAGACACACACACACACACACACACACACACACACACACACACACACACACACACACATGCATATGCACATACAGACACACAAACACAAACCACACACACGCGCACACACACACACACACACACACACACACACACACACACACACACACACACACACACACACACACACACACACTCACTATGAAGGCGATGTTAAAACTGTAAGATGCACTGAATTATATGCACTAGGAAGTTGAAGTATGGGTGTATCTATCAGAAACACATAACTGAATTGCTGCTGATATAGCCTCTAGCACAAAAGTTCTATATGTATTTGGAAAAGAATTGTGTAGAGCTCTTTCCAAGCCACAACAGTAGGTAGTAGGTTCCACAGTTGAAGTACCTAGTGAACAAATGAAGTTAAAATCGAAGACTCAAGTCCAGTGTGCACAAACACTGTCACCACAAGGTGACCAGGTGCCGTGCTTGAGGAAGGCAGTAGGTACCAACACTAAAATCAGAAAACTAGGACAGCTTGTGCAGCATGGGATTAATCTACGAGAAATGATGAGTACCAGAAAGTAGTCATTCCACAAGGATCAGCTTTAACACTAACCAGCCCAAAGTAAAGGTCACTGTAGTCAAATAGGGAGAAGAAAATAAAACACCGATAACAGTACTCAGGTGTTTCAGAGGTTTCAAGAGTTTAATCCTAGCAATGTTTCTTAGATGAAAACAACATATTTTAATAGATGTCTGGTCCCTAACCCTGCACAATACAGATACAAATGCCACCACAAGGGATAAAATATGAGAGCAACATGGCAGCAGGATCCCTCCATGTGCCAGAAACAGCTACTGCTATACTTCTGGACATGCTTGTCTTCAGTTGATCATAAGTAAGGCAACAGTGAATGGCATCAAAATTGTCTGTGAAAGAATACACTGCATACCTCTCAACTGTCCAGATTTTCACAGAAACTCAGATTTTTGCTAATATTTTTAGTCATTTCCTCATAGAATTTGTGGTTTTCTGGCAAAGCATTGAGTACTGAAGTCACTAATTAATGCCACACATTTGGGTTTCAGACTTCATATCCTTTAGAAAATCAGTGATAACACAAAAGGTTTTATTTTAGCAACTTTCAAAAGTTTGTAAGAGCAATATTTAAAATTTGTACCTGATTTTGGGCCTTTGTCATACCGTTATTTTGGCTTTGTCTAAATTTCTTGTGCTTGGAGCTTGAGATGTATGTATTCATATGTTCCTGAGGGAGGAGAGGGGAAGCTAAATATCATCACTATATTAACAGTAAGACAACCCCGTCACTGTACTGAGATCTCTGAGAGTCAGCATAAACATAGGCCCATGACAGAATCCTCTGGTACTCCACACTTCAAAGGAAACTAATTAAACAAATTAGCACCTGGACCCACCATCTGCATACTGCCAGAAAGTTAGTAGGCAAATAGTTTAGCACAGTAGCTCAAGTCTCCAGAGTAACTACATAACTCTTCAGTAAAGACACTCTAATCCATAGCATCAAATGTATCAAATGCTGCGTGTGTGTGCGCGCATGTGTGCACGAATGCATGTGCATGCGTGTGCGTGCTCTTATGTGCACGTGTGTGTGTGTGTGTGTGTGTGTGTGTGTGTGTGTGTGTGTGTGTGTGTGTGTGTGTGTGTGTGTGTGTGTGTGTGTGTGTGTGCATGCATGCATGTGTTTCATGGTAGGTGTAAGCGTCCATTAGCAGATGTCTTGGCAAGTCTAGATAAGTATACAGCATTGTTCATTCAAACAGTACTTTGCCCCTCCACCATTATTTTTGATTTGTATTGAGCAAAGAAGTTGAAAGGTGTGGTCCATCCACATGCCCAGCCCAGCAATCTCATTCACCAGAGCTCCAGTCTCCAGAAGAGCTCAGTGAGGGCTTCACCTAGCATGCACGTAGCATGCACCATACATCAGAATAAAGGCACCCATTTTTCCTGCATGCACCATTAAGTGCCAGAGCCACAAATCAAACTCTTTTCCAGGGTCATACTCATGTCTTAATCCCTCTGTTCTACCACCATAGGTTTGTTTATTTATTTAGTTTGTTATTCAAATGTTGTTGACCAGCTTAGTCCCAATAAGCTTGTGGCCTATTTTCAGGAGGCACTTGAGGTAATATGCTGACATTTGGACAGGGCAACTTCCCCTACTCTTATTTGATAGTTACACAGGATCTGTTGCATCCACTTAAGCTACCACCTTCTCAGGTAGATGGGACCCCAGTTTGTAGTTTCATTTCATGCAAAGGACAGTACCTCAATTGTGCAGCACTTCCTGTCCGACCTTATGGTACACTTCAGTGTCAGTACTGGAAAATGAAGTAGCTGGTGTTCATCAAAGTTAGTAGTACTTGATAAGTCACGGAAACTACATGTTGTCACATATCTTACATATGCTGCACTGATGTGTGTGTTCTTGACACCTATTGTTGCTGGACAGAAATTGGGCAAATGATTCACACTTGGTATGTATGTATGTATAACACTGACAGCATGGGGTTTCTACAGTTAAACATTTCACTGTGCTGCACTGACAAGTACTGATATACCATACTGATATTGTTGATTTTGCCAAATGTACAAGTTAGCCTTTGAAAACATACAGAATTATATATAATAGCTGAGGGGTGTTGAGAGTCATAGCTTTGCAGAACAGTACAGTACAGTTTGCTGTTAAGCACAGAGTTTACATTTTAGTACATAGAATGGTATTCACATCAGACTATCAAACTCACATACATCATGACCAATAATTCTGATACATTAAATTCAGTAAGACAGTAAAACGTAATATCACAGAACACAAAGGGACTGTTTTTGCAGGGTCAAGTTCCCTGCACCCCCTTACTTAAATAGACTAACTCCATGTTTACATAACCATGGAGAAATGGCAAAAGATTAAACCTGGAAGGGAAAATCCATTTCTGCATCTTGTCTGCAGCACTTCTCCACCAAACACCATATACCAGATAGCAAGTGCAGTTATAGTCAAAACCTACACATCAGCTTCAGTGCCTCACCTCCACTGCTTCATTACCCACTCAACAACTGACACATCAAACATAAAGAAACCTGAATATGAACCAGTCAAAGCAAAGCGCACAATATTAATACGCCAGTACTACTGGCCTTTCTAAAAGTACACCAGATTAAATCACATACCCCCCATGTAGTTTTGTTCTTTGACATCCAAGCAATATAGTACTGCATTGCATGTAATCCCAACATTAGGCCTTGATATACCACAGCCAGAGATCAGGGCAGACAGGTATGTAACTGTGTGTAAAACCAGCGCTTCATGTAAGATTGCTACAGTAAGGATCTGCAGTAAGTACAAACAATCTGTTCTGGAATTTTATAGGACTAAACTGCAAAGCATGATTTTATTTATTTTTATTTGACATTTGTGTACCGGAATGGTCTGACTGGGTCTACAGAACCCATTTTTAGCAGAGTCCTGGGGACAAAAGCTCCACATACAGTACAATACAAATACAGTATAATACAATACAATAAAGATTACATTAGAAATACTATACAAAAAATAAGCTGAAAGAGCAAACTGCTACAAGATGCTGTAATATATTACTACACATCTAAACAGTTCTATACATTACATATAACAATAGTCACTCTCATTATCCATGATTTAGAAATAGCAGCCAGAAAGTTAGTGATGCAGACATATAGCGTGAGAGAGTTAAGAAGAATAGAAGCAATAAAGCCTGAACAGCAGCTTAAGGATATGGTATAGAAGCAGAGAAGGAGTTAGAAGAGCTTTAGGATCTTCCAATCTGTGAGGGATTGAAATGTGAGAGAAGAGGAAGACCTGAGCATTAGGCAGGCTTTATGCAGGAGCAGAGCCATGTATTTTTGAGAAGATTTTTTAAAAGAGGCTTTGAAATGCGTTAGGCCAGGAATAAACCTGGTAGCTAGAGGTAGTGAATTCCAATGTATAGAGACAGAGTATGAATACAGAGAGTGACCAAGTTTTCTTATGTATTTTGAGATAGCTAAGAGATTTTTGTCTTCTGATCATAGGGATCGATTTGGTGTATAAGGTGCGACTAGATTGACTAGGCAGACCAAGCAGTAGGCTTGAAAATAAGGTTGTGCAAGGTGGATAGGTGAATAAAAGCAAGTTTAATTCTAAGAGTGGTTTACAGTGGGGTGTGTGATATTTAAAGTTTGTGGCAAACTTTGCAACTTTGTTGTTGCACTGTTCCAACTTGCTTAGGGTAGAATTTTGTAAGTTAGTTAAGATAGGGGAACTATACAGAAGAGAGGGAAGTAAAAATGTTTTTGCAAGGGTAGTTTTGGTTGCTGCAGTAAAAAAATGTTTGTT
The DNA here is from genome assembly GCF_019279795.1 of Protopterus annectens. Classification (NCBI taxonomy): domain Eukaryota; kingdom Metazoa; phylum Chordata; order Ceratodontiformes; family Protopteridae; genus Protopterus; species Protopterus annectens. The sequence continues at coordinate 153,393,353 of NC_056729.1, read as the reverse complement.
TCTATATAAGAGTCCCAGTTTTTGATGAGTTTTCTTTATATTTTGCCGTATATGGGGGTCAAATGAAAGTTCATTGTCAATGATAACACCTAGAAGTTTGGTTTCCTGTACTATTTCTATGGCAGTGTTGTCAAATGCAAGGATGTTGGAATGATCAGTGACGAGGGAGGTGTTTTGGGGATGAAAGAGTACTAGTTTTGTCTTCTTTGGATTAAGAAAAAGTTGGCCATTTCTTAGCCAGGATTCAACTGCTGTAAAGGACTGTTGAGTTTTTGAGAGTAGTTCTGGTAGAGATTGAGCAGTGCAGATTATGGTGGAATCATCAGCATAATGAATGAGGGTCCCAGGGTGAGAGGCAGTGTGTAGGTTGTTTGTGAAAATGTTGAGGAGTAGGGGTCCTAGGATGGAGCCTTGGGGGACTCCTGTAGGGTGGTGGAGAAAGGGTGAAAGTTTGTTGGACCATTTCACTACTTGTTTATGATCCTTGAGGTAGCTCTGAAACCATTTTACTGTATTATGTGAGAACCCTAAGTTAGACAGTGTGTTCAGAAGTACTGGGTGAGACACTGTGTCAAAGGCCTTGGAGAGATCAAGGAATACTGAGGCTGTATAGCATCCTGCATCTCTGGCCTTGTTCACGGTATTTGTAAAAGATAGTAGGCTGTAGCTGTGTTGTGGCTCAGTCAGAAGCCATGTTGGGTTTTGGTTAAAAGATTGTTTTGTAATAGATATTGCATTACCTGCTCATGGATACCTCTCTCGAGAATTTTGGATATGGGTGACAAGATGGATATAGGAAGGAAATTGGATGGATCAAAAGAGTTACCTCCTTTGTGGATGGGAGTGGTGTGAGGTTGCTTCCATATGGTAGGTACTTCTGATTCAGATAAAGACCTGTTTATAAGGATACTGATTGGGTAGGTGACTGAGTTAGCAGCCAGTTTGAGGTAGTATGGAGGGTAGATTGTCAGCTGAAGTAGAGTAGGGTTTTAGTTTTTGTAGCAGTTTCTTAATGGTGTCAGTGGGTATGGGCTGAAATGAGAATGGGGTTTGTATGACATTTTGTTGAGTATGGGGATTAGTAATGACAGGGTTAGAAGTAGTTGATGGCCTGGGGTTGGTGTCTGAATAGGTTGAAGGGTGGGGGTCCAGCATTAGGGGTGTTAGTTAATAGGTTTGAAATTGATTTTTATAAAGTGCTTGTTAAAGTTTTTGGCTATTTGTGATGGAGGGGTATCAGGGGATAGGGGTGTGCTCTCCATTTCTTCCAGGGTTAAGTAGAGAAAATATGGAGTGCTAACATTTACTGGGGTTGATTTTATGCTGGAGTTGAAGCTGGGAATAATATGACTTCTTATCTCTGTTGATAAGTTTTGTCACTTTGTTACGTAGTGTTCTGAAATTAACATGATTTTGTTCATTTTTGTTTTGTTTCCAGGCTGACCAGGCTAGATCCCTTTGCTTCATCAGGTGTTTACATTCCTTAGAGAGCCATGGTGCTGAGTTCCATGGTGCTGAGTTCCATGGTGCTGAGTTCCATGGTGCTGAGTTCCATGGTGCTGAGTTCCATGGTGCTGAGTTGCTTTTGATTCTTTTCATACGAATGGGAGCTGGTGTGTTAAGTATGTGAAGGAAGGTGTTATTAAAGTATAGTACAGCATCATTACAGGGTAGTTGTTGAAGGGGTGTCCAGTCTATTTCCTGTAGGAGATTGCTGAATTTATGCTGACAAAAATGAATTGAATTCCTAACTGATTCTATAGTGTACACTCTTAGTTGTTGGGAGTTTGTTCTAAGGGAGTAAGCTGGTAGATGATCACTCTCAGGGAGCTAGGCAGTGTACCAGAATAGGGGTAATTAGCAGGGTGGGATACTAGAATCCAGTCTAGGGTGGATTGACAGGCAAGATCTTTGCTGTATCTTGCTGGACAATTGATAAGCCTAGAAAAAACATGCAGATTTATACTATTTGTGGGGAGTCAGAAGCTATGGTTTGCCAATCTATATTTACATCTCCTAAGATTATTGTTTCAAGGTTTATTGTTTGGGATGTCCAGGATAAAATATTTTCCAACACTGGTATATTGTTACCTGGTGGTATATATATATTACTATTATGCAAATTATTTTTGATATATTGAGGTTCATAAAGGAGATTAGTACCTCAGCACTACAAAATATGGGTATATTACTGGTATAGGGTGTGAGGTTGAGTGTAGAGGGATATAGAAGTGCTATCCCTCCCCCTTTTTTTTAGCTCTATCTCTTCTGGTTATTGCAAAGTTTGGTGATATTATTTCTGAGTCTTTTACATTGGTTTATGTAAAAGTACAGTATTGTAGTTGACCTGCACAATCCATTTAGTTATATTGTGTATGTATATATGGTTACCTATGAAAAGATCAAGCAGCTGAAATATCGAACACCATATGGTCGAGACCATATGGTGTTCGATATTTCAGCTGCTCGATCTTTTCATAGGTAACTATATATATATATATATATATATATATATTTAGTTCAGAAGCTCGAAATACTGAAATCTCGAATTTCAGTATCTCGAGCCCAAGAAGTGGAATAAACAAAACAATGAAAACTAAAAGCCGCGAAATTCAAAACCTTGAATATCGGAAGTTTTGAAATTTGCGGTTTTACTGCACACACACACACACACACACACACACACACACACACACACACACACACACACACACACACACACACACACACACACATCCACCACCCACCACACAAACACACACAATCACTCTACTACATGAAAGCAGGGGGGCAAGTCCCCCTGCTCCCCCAATGTGGGGGGGGGCTGCGCCTCCACACCCCCCTACTTAAATATTCTCACTCCGAGGTCACACTACATACAAACACACACAAAACACCACCACACAAGCTACTTTCTCTTCGCACACACACATCACAGCAACAAAAATCACTGACACAGACCACAGCCCCTACCCAAACCCCTTAACACACACACTTACCTGAATACATAACCATAGCGGAACTTTAAAAAAGCAAAATTCAAAACCTCTGGTATTTGAGGCTTTGAATTTCGTGCTTCTAAACTTTTGCTATTATGTGGATTCGGCTTCTTGGGCTCGAAATACTGAAATTCGAGATTTCAGTATTTCGAGCTTATGAACGGAACCCATATATATATATATATATATATATATATATATATATATATATATATATGTATATATGTGTGTATGTGTGTGTGTGTGTGTGTGTGTGTATGTACATATATATATGTGTGTGTATATGTACGTATGTGTAAATATATATATATATATATATATATATATATATATATATATATATATATATGGGTTCCGTTCAGAAGCTCGAAATACTGAAATCTTGAATTTCAATACTTCGAGCACAAGAAGCCGAATCCACATAATATATATGTATGTGTATATATATATATATATATATATATATATATATATATATATAGATATAGATATATATATATATATATATATATATAGATATATATAGATATATATATAGATATAGGTATATATGGGTCTACTTCAGTAAACCAAACTCTTACTTACCTGGCTCCCACTTGGCCAAGATGAAACCATTGACAACTTCAGAAGACCGACACCTGGAACACTGACTTTTCAAGCGAGGTAAGTAACCGCTTGGCCATCCTGTTGAACTTTTCCCCTTACCCCCCACGGTAGTGCAATTTCAGAGTTAGTATATTTACTTGGGGGGGTGTAGTTTTGTTTTATTTATTTTTTTGGGATGGCCAAGCGGTTACTTATCTCTCGTGAAAAGTCGGTGTTGTGGGTGTCGGTCTTCTGAAGTTGTCGGTGGTTTCATCTCGGCCAAGTGGGTGTTGGGCAAGTGAAATGTCGGTCTACTGAAGTAGACCCGTATATATATATATATATATATATATATATATATATATATATATATATATATATATATATCCATGCATACATGTATCTGTGCATGCATCCATGCATTTACCAAGCTACTTATTCTGCTAATGGCTGCAAATGTACCAAAATGAGTAGGGTTGACCAGACTTCTTCAGCAACAGTCTTCAGCTCATTATAAGGGATCCAGAAGCATGTTGTAAGGGATTCAGAGACATGTTCTAGAAGTTTGAAAGGTAAAATCTCTCCAAAATGCCCACTGGTTGCCATATGGTTTTCATTCAGTGGGTTGCACTTGGTATACTTCCAGTGGGAGGCACCTGGAGCATGGTCACATGGTGCCCAACCACCTCAACTAACTACTTTCAACCTAAAGATGGAGGTGAATGGGGAATTGACCAAGGTCCTATTAGTCTGAGATCCTCCAGGACTTTTAAGCTTGTCACTGTGCCATAAAGAATGAGCCAAACAACCATGTGAAGCAAACTGATTTAGTCTGTTTATATCTGTGTTATCATCTTTACAGATACTACCCAAGGCTCATGGCTATCTCTGAGGATGGAGACATAGTCTGGCAACTTGAAAGCTTTGTTCTAGGACTTAGTTCTTGCTTCCCCACCACTGTCCAGTACAACAGCTGTAGTTCTACTGTTGCTACATTCATCCACTGGTCAGTATTCCATTCCTCGCCAGAGTCACTCCAGAACATGACTTCAAGATTCCTAAACAGATTAAACAGAAATAGCTGCTGCCCCTTGGTTGCAGAGAATAATCTTGTCTTTTCCAAGGCACAGCCATTTGCCAGATTTGGTAGGTGTGGATTTTCATCCCATCTATTTTATGCTTAGCAGTGAATTGCTCCAATGCACCTGGTACTCATAGTCACTTGAAGCTAATTAAGCAACATCATCTGCAAAGTACCATTGTAGATGTTCATTTGATCCCTGCTATGGTAACCTTAGCTATATGGGTTATATCCTGTGAAGGATATAACAGATGGCCACCTTCCAATGCTTCAGAGCACTTTCCAAGTGCCCAACCTGTCAAGCAGCGTGAGCTGAGCTGACTAAAAGACAAGACTGGGTGTAAAGACCTTCAGAGCTTTCCTGCCATCAGAGACAGAAAGTCTGAAAGAACTATACTAGGAACAATAAAACATGAATGTCCATACCCTGACATAAAAAACACACCAGAAAACAAGGGGGATGGAGGGAGGGTGCAACTACTGCAGCAGTGATCATTCGAACATCTACTGTTATGGTAAGTTCAACTTACACAACTGTATTATGTTCATCATACTAATCATTTCTGCAGTAGCCTTAGCTATATGAGAAGATTACCACAGCTAACTATATTTGGAAGGTGAAAGAAGAAGAGTCCAGGAAACCCTGGAGAATGGTCCAGGCAAAACTTGATCTGGACCTGCAGGAGGAATCAAGCTTATAGTGCTTTGTAAAAGTATGTACAGAGGACCTAGAAGCAGCTTCTAGAATATTTCTAGAATCCCCCACTTCCCAAAAAGCATAGAGGAAGCCAAGGTCCTGATAGAGAGGGCCTTAACCCTGCATGGAATAGATTTGTTATGGTGAGTATAACAGAATGTAATAGTCTTAAACAGCCATTTGGAAATAGTTTGTTTTGAAACAGGTTGTCCCTTCTTCTTACCTTCACAAGAATTACATGATTCATCCAAAGATCTGAGAGATGTTGTTCTGTCAAGATAGTACCTGAGTTGTATGTGAACATCCAAGGTATGAAGTATTCTTTCTCCCTCATTTCAGATTCAGTAAAGAATATAAATAGTTTGGCTTAAAGTAAACTTGGATACCACTTTAGGCATAAAAGGATTAGTTTTCAAAGAAAACCTATCCCTATGGAAGATCAGATAGGGTTGAATCACCATAAGACCCTGCAAGTCAGATACCCTTCTTTCCAAGGACAGAGCAATCAGTAAAACTGTTTTCTATGTTAAGAACCTCAGGTCAGAGAAATTAGCTGGTTCAAATGAAGCAAGTAATAGTTTCTCTAACAGAAAATTAAGATCCCAAGGAGAGGTCACCAGTTTACTTGGTGTCCTGTTATGCAAATCCCCTTTCAAGAATTTTTTGACATGAAACTACCTTGAAAGAGGAGGCTCTATGGGCAGACAAATTGAAACAGCCAATAAATTAACCTTAACAGAGGAATAACAAAGTCCATAGGATAGTAACTCACACAAATATTGCAAAACCTGAGAACAATTAGCCCTGAATGGATGCTGATTATGTCATTGTCACCAGCTAGAAAACCCTTTCCATTTTCTCATATATGATTTTATAGTAGCAGGCTTTTCTGCCTGCATTAGCATCTACTGCATGTCCTCAGTAAACAGGCACTCTGGAACCAGAGAACACCTAGTCCTGAATGGGTGCTGGTTATGTTACTGCCACCAACTAGAAAACCTTTTCCATTTGCTAATATAGGATTTTCTAGTAGCAGGCTTTCTTGTCTCCATTAGTACCTACTGCACATCCTCGGAAAACAGGTGCCTGAAAGTAATTAAGACTCTATTGTTCAGGCAGTCAACTTAAGATGATTTATTTTGGAGTGTATCAAACACCCCCCTGTTCTTGTGTGGCTAGATCCAGTCTGTGAGGAAGCTTGTGGCAGTTGCCATGGCCATTGCTGAAGGAAAGGAGAACAGCAGTTGCAAGGCTAGAAGTGAGTCACCACAATGATCTTGGGGAATTCCTTCTGAATCTTCAGAAGTACCCTGTGTATTGGTGCAAAGAATGAGAAGCATACAGGAACATTCCTGTCCAAAGAAAAGTAAAGAAAAGGCATTTTCGTCTAAGCCTTCTTGCATACAGTCCTAGAAAGGAATCTTGTCACTTTATTGTCAAAGAGCAGGCAAAAGGGTCTACTTGAGTATCTCCCCACAGACTCCCTGATCTAGTTTCCATCCATGAAGGTCTGCCATAGGTCTTTTCAGCTTATCTGTCACACAATTTTGCTCTAAATGAATGTAGCATGTCTGTAGAGTGAGACTGCACTGTGAATCCCAAGCTAACATCGCTAGTCTGCAAAGGGGGATACTTCTTGGTTCCCCCTTACCTGTTGATGTACCACAAGACTGTGGCATTGTCTGAATCCACTTTGAAGAGGTACCAGAGGCCAAAGATGGTACATATAGTTGGGTGTTTTCATCAGGGCATGCATCTCCTAGATATTTATGTGCATGCATCTGTACTTGCTGTCCCACACCCCTGGTCTTTTATCCCTCCTAAACTGCTCCCCAAAGAAAGTCTGAAGCATCTGTGGTGACTGACTGCTTTGGAGCGCAGAGGCAAAAGGGGAGACATGGATCTAAGGATATCTCTTTCATCAAGAGATTTCTCTTCTGACAAACCCCAGCACTGGTATTTAAAAAGATAAAGGGTGTTGATGCTGGGACCCATATGATTTCATATATCACTGTATCTTTCCCATGTAAAAGACTTCCCATGTTTCCCTGGTACACCCCTCCCCAATCCCTGCGCAACTCTGAAAAACTCTTACTACAAGTCTATAAACCCAACAAGAACACAGGTAAAATACTCTATAAATACTCCATCTCCCTTACCTGGAACACTTTTCCACTCCATACTAGAAGTCATACCCCCCCTTCCTAACTTCAAACAAGACCTGGTAGTGTACCTCCATAACAACCCTTTATGTACCTGTTATTATCCTACTTAACCCCTCCCTCTCCACATACCCACTTCACCACTAAGTCTGATCTATAAGACCTTTTTCCTCTTTCTATAACTTACTTTATCCAACTCCTCTTCTTTCTGTACCCTCCCTCTAGTTCACTACATCCCTCCTCTACTACTATCTTCTTTTGCACCATTCTCTCTTCTGACCTACTGCCCTTTGTGCAGTCACCCCTCTCTACTTTTTACTCCCACTCTACTTTCCCTCATATCTGAAGCTCCTGCACTTATACGATTCTTCTTCTAGCCACTAATCTAATTATACCTTGCTTGTTTTCATTATATTACCTACAACCTTAACTTCCTTCCTGCTTACCTACTGGATTTATTGTTGTTTCTCCTGTTACAACCTATTACTACACTTTTTGTATATATAGCTATGTACTATTCCATTGAGTACATTATGTTTTTCTTATCCATTGTATTCATAAGATTGTTTTGCTCTGTAATATTGTTAATCTGTTTCTATTTGTATGTCTGTTTGGGGCTTTTCCCCTCGGGTCTCCACTGAAAAAGGGTAAAATGTTACCCAGCTGGACCATCCCGGTTAACAAATGCGAAAATAAATAAATAAATAAATAAATGTGGAGTATTGCCAGGGGTATCATGAGAATCATAGATGCCATGAGACCCAAAATCATGAGGTATTCTTTTACAGTGACCAAAGTCTGAGTGGAAAACCTTAAAAACAGAGCTAAACAAGGATCTATTTTTTCCTGTGAATGAAAACCTCCTTGAACTGAGGTGTCTAGCTGACATCCCATGGACACAATCCTGTGTGAGGGAGTTAAGAAAGACTTTTAATTGTTCTCTTGGAATCCCAGCTTGTCTAAGAGACCTCTCACGCAAAAAAAGAGATTCCTGACACTTTGAAAAAGACTCTGCAAAGATAAGTAAGTCATCTAAATATGGAAAAATGTGGATACCCTGTAGCCTGCAATGAGCCATAACTGAAGATAGACACTTTGTGAACACTTTTGGTGCAGTGGATAGTCCAAAGGGTAAGGCAGAAAACTGGTAATATAATCCAGACATATAAAACCCTAAGAAATGTCTGAAGTCTGGATGAATAGGGATATGGTGATCTTACAAGTCTAGTGTTACCACGAAACTTGAAAGAGGAAGATGAGGTAGCAGGTTGTGAAGTGGCATAATTTTGAATTAGGGCACTATCACAAACAGGTTTAGGAAAGAAAGATCCAGAACTGTCTTCAGGTATTTTCTTTCTTTGGCACTAGGAGCATCCTTCAATAAAAGCCCTTTCCCAGTTGGGAAGGACAAACTGGTTCTATCAGTCCTTGGAACAGCATGTGATGAACAGGTATAAACAACAGAGTATGATCTGTAGGATGAGGAATAACCCACTGGAAAGGGGGAATTTCCTCCCACTGCCATCTCTAATCTTGATGAGTGATATTCAGAATCCATTTGTCTGAAACAATATCTTGCCAAAGAGAAACATGGAGATTAAGACTTTGTGGAAGAAAAAGGGGGCCAGGGTGGGAGTGGGTCACAAGGTCTCTTGAATAGTCATTCAGACATATTGGACTGTCTTTGGTTTTGGGAGGTTAGAAACTCGTTTTGGAACTTCCTTGCCATTCCTTTTCAAACCTCTGTTTACCTAAATTGTCTTGAGACTGTTTTCTGCCAAAATGGGAAAAAGAGAAAGAAAATCACAATAATACACTACAAACAATGAGTAGTGACCTGGCAAAAGAAGAAACTAAGTTATTTAAAACATATTTTGTCCTCACAAGAAAGTGCAAAAAAAAAAAAAAATTCTCATTTTTTGTTTATCAGAACAAACTTTAACATACGAACATGACAATTCAAATTTATGAAAAAACAAAGTTGCAAAAATATACACTTTTCTCCCAATACCTATCAATAATTTTCCCATCCTTATCAGAAAAAGTAAGACTGGAATCAATTAAGTGCTTAGCTGCAGTAGGATCATCTAAAGCTATAGCTGTGGGTCAGGTCTGGGAATATTGCATAAAAATGTAAAAGACTGAGGAGTTTTATACATCCTAACTGCCTTTTTAGGGGCAGCTGACTATCAAGAAAATTTCAGGCATACCTGTCAACTGTCCAGATTTTCGCAGAAAGTCAAGATTTTTGGCTCATATTTTTGGTCTGTTCCTCATAAAATTTGTGGTTTTCTGGGAAATCACTGGGATAATCTGAGGGTTGACCTCACTAAATAATGACATACATTTGAGTTTCAGACTTCAAATCATTCAGAAAAATGTTTATATTAAAACAAATACTGTTACTCTAGCAACTTTCTAAGTTTATGAGAGTAATATTTAAAATATTTCCCTATTTTCTGGGCCTTTGTTCCCCCATTTTGTCAGGCTTTGTCCAGATTTCTTGCACTAAGAGGTTAAAAGGTATGATTGCAGGCAGTAACATACACATTGCAGTAACACACACATCCTCTAAAGCAGACAGAACAGGAAGAATTGGTGTAGCTTCTGGAAAATCCTTCTACAAAACTCATAGTATTTTCTGAAGGAATGAGAAACCTCAGTGTTCTCCAACTGAAAACACTGGCACATTCTATTAATATTCTCAGAGAAAAATAAATCCCCATAGGGAGAATCTGAAACTGAGCTCTCCTCTGAGTCTGAATCAGAAATCTGAGGAAAAATACTTGAATTTGTCTCTGCTTCTTCCTGTTCAGATTCAGAATCTTGAATCTCTTCTGGAAAACAGGGATCCCGCTTTTCTTTACCAGAAACTACTTTACAGGCAGGATCAATACCCTGGATTAAACCCTGAGCCAAACTCAGTGAATTAATCCTGGCTAAAGAAATGTGAAGAGGAATAGAGATTCGTGCTTGGTTTTCTGTTTCTTTGTAACTGGAAAAATTAAGTGAACCATGTTACTAATGGTAGCACCTGTTTCCCCAGGGATGAGCACAGTATTCTGGCACAACAGGGAAACATTCCCTGTTCCCTCTCCCTGGAAAGACAAGAATGGCTCTCTCATGTCTCCTGAGGGGAGTCCAACAGCCACAGAGGACATGGCTAACTCCTGGTCTATAGTGGCTGTAGGTGCTACACCAGTGGGATCCTGGGTAAAAGATGAGTTTTCTGAGATACAACAAATGGCCACAGCAAAATCACCCACCTGTGGCTGAGTCAAATAACTAACCTGCTATGGTGGCAAAGGCTGTTTGCTTAACTTTTAATTTTTGTGGCTGGAAGAAGGACTGATCATGGGACTGGTAGTCTGTTCCATGGTCTAGCTGAAAAGTGGGCCTCTTTCCCATGGGAGACAAGCAGCAAATGCTGATAACTACTAGTCTACAAACGTTACCTCTTTGACAGAAAAAACACAGTAAAAAGCACTATGCCATCCTCTCCAAAGAAAAATACACACAATGTCTGCACAGAAAATATGTTTTTATTTAGTTAACACTACTTTTAAACTGACAGAAAAAATGAGTGGGCCATTTAAAAGTACATTACAGTGTTAAAACATTTCATTAAAGCATAACACTCCTAACTTTAATATGACTTTCCTGAAGAGGAAAGTAATAAATCATCAACAAATTTAAGAAAATAGATTTTTTTCAGCAAAGGGTATTTATCTGTCCAGCAAAGGAAAGCACAAGCCAACTGTCAATGGTCAAAAGCCTCAGAGGGAGCATATTCTTCTGCAGCAGTAAACCTCTGAAAGGCTTTGCAACCAGACTTGTCTTTTGTCAGCTCAGCTCAAGCTGCTTGACAGTTTGGGTGCATGGAAGTTGCCCAAAAGCTTTGGAAGATGGCTAGCCATATATAACCCCATATAGCTAAGGCTACTGCAGCAGTGATCAATGTGATGAAAACCCAGAAAGATCCACCTTACACGTTCACAAACTGAATAATCTTCACTCATCCCTGAGTCCTCAGATCCTTATGGATAGAGGAAGCAAGTAATGAGAATTACAGTGGCTATGTTCTTAATGCTCTATTCAATTCATAGCCTAGTATACACCTATGAACTTAAGAATTCAAGGGAAAATGAAGCAAACAAAGAAGAAGACCAATAGTTCTGGGTATGCATTGCCATATGAAGGCAAGCATTTGATCCGCATCCCTCAAGGAACTATTTTATGGTGTATACAGACTTCCAGGTGAAACCATTGCCATTGTAGTCTTTTTAGGTGAAAGGCAGCATTTTCTACATCACATAAGATATTTCTAAAACTAGAGTCATCAGAAAGCACTGATGTCGAAGATGTAGTTTCTTGATTCAAGTTTATCTCTAACAGGGGATTCTGTGATTCTCCTGTTAGCCGAGACATCGTATAAATCTTGTTTTTTTTCTTTTATATTTGAATGAATATCAGCCGTGGACAGTGTAAGATTAGAACTACAATTCAAGGAAAAAACTATCTTACACGTGTTGAGGGTTTACCAGTGGAAAAATGAAGCAAACAAAGATAACAATCTGTAGAAGTCAATTGATTTTAAACCTTATTGGTTAGTTTTTAGTATAAATATTAAGCATTGCTATCAAAAGATAATGATCTGAAGATGGCTAAATAGCCAAAAGCGCTTATCATTTTATCACTATGGAATTTTAACGCTGTTTTTACTTTTTTCATTAAATTTGTTTGCCGTTTGATACAGGACTCTCTCGTGGTGGATTTTTGCTGTGGTGGAATACCAGAGGTCTTCTTCTTTGTATGAACTTAAGAACAACCAATTGGGATCACATCAGGGGATTTCAATAGGATATGAAGGTATGCCAAAAAGGTTTCAAGGACATTTCTCTTCTCAAAGAATCCCTGTACTTCTGCAAATAAAGGAAGGGCGCACATCTGTTGCACATGAAAATGATTCATCAGGTCCCTTATCACCAGAGAGGCACAAAAGTTTAGAAGGTTCTTTGTAATACGAAGTGCAATTCATGAAGACCAGTTCTGGACCCGTTACTTTTGAATGCATGTACCTCTGCTAGAGTGTTATGGATGGCACTCTCAAATCTCTTCTCTACATTAAAGAACAGCACACGTTTATGCTAACAAACGGCATGCAGGATCCCTGCCTGCAAATTCCCATTAGCCCATCACACAGGAAATACCTTTGCTTTTATGTTGCCATCTTCCACATTCTGTTAACAACCCCACTGTTTGTATTTTCCATAGACACACACACACACACACACACACACACACACACACACACACACACACACACACACACACACACACACACAGTCTTTACATAAAGTGCCTAACTCCATCACGTTTGCCCAACTAAAAACTATATCTTTGTACATTTTATCCTAATCTGGCTGATTGCTTATTGGTGACATCCCCTCAGCACCAAAGTTCTTGCCACCTGGCTACAGCCGAACTACACAAAACCTAATCTGTATCTTGTTGAGAGAATCAGCTATAGTGTCCCTACTGGTGTATTATACTGTAAAATACATCTTCCCTAGGAAAAGATTACAGAGGTAAGAAATTACTAGGTTCAGATTTATTGACCTCTAAGTGGAAAGGCTGGCTAGACAATTACTCATACAGCTGACATATCTGTTGTTTTGTATTTTAATGCTATCTTACAAAGATAGTACACAAATAAACCTCTATGATCAATGAAGAAGATGTAAAGTCTTAGTTTTTCTGCCTGAACAGACTAATTTCCTTTTTTGTAACAGCCTTATCATTTCCCAAGGAAATGTTCTTTGTGCCACTAATACCTTTTCCAGTCCGTACAACAGAAACCTTAGATTGTGATAGCTTATATCTGATCACTATTACACAGAGGAACTCAGTGCCTGATGAAGACACATAGTCTCATTTATATACGAGTCTCAAGAAAATGAAAACTGTGATTAGGACCCTCAAAGATTTTCCTAAAAACTTCAGTCCAAGATCCTTATAAATAAGTGCAGGAAACATAGTCATGTAGTACCTCTCAACAAACCAGGGGGATCCAAGAGCTGCCTACAGTGAAGAGAAGCAATTTCCATTGGGCAGTGGGCTGCACAACACAATGTTCACATGTTAACCTTTTAACTGCTTTGCATAGAGCATTCAGTATCACATATTCTAAGTGAGGCAATTGTCCCCGGATCAAGAATGGAAAATGGATACCACAGTTTTTCAAACAGTCAAGCATCTGGGAGGGCTTTTAATTTTGGACTTTTTTGCAGCATATCAGAGTAGTTAGATTTATAAATAATGATCCACGGTGGTGGTGTTGCGGTAACGTTGTCACGTCACAGTAAGATGCTGTCCTGTTCGATTCTCAGCTAGAGCGCCTTCTGTGTGGAGACATCCGTGAATGGGCGTACCTTCGTTAAAGGTTGTGCATCACGGCTGGTAACTCGGCACGTAAAAATCAACTACCAATCATTAGCGAACCGGAGTTCCACTGTGGCGACCCCTAACTAGGAAAAGCCGAAAGACACAATAACAACACATTATACAGATTTCCTCAAAGACTTACAGGAAAAAATGTCTTCTCTTTAACTTGGACTCATGAATCAATGTGTGCCATTCCATCAATTCTTTTGATAGAAAAAGTTACTTAAGATAGGCAAGACCATTTGCATCCACACTGCTGCAAGATGGACAAGCAGCCATTGTGTATTCTCTGACACCAATTGATTTTATCTATCTATAAAACCATCTATGAGTAGGTCTTTGATTTATGAAACAAGGAAACGGTCTTCATTCTTTATTTTATTTTAGCTTACTTATATTGTTTGTTTTACCAGGTTTGTCTAACTAGGTTTAATCAAAAAACACTTTTCAACAGAGGTTGAAGGAGAACATTTCCAACAAATATTTTTAAACAAACAGTCAGTATAAGCAGGAACAGACATTAAGTAATATATATTAACGCTTACATATACATTTGCTAATTAGATTACATTCGTATGAAAATAAAGGCAACTATTACAATATAAAAGGTACTTATGCCTTAGCAGATGTTGATCACTGAGCATATTCAGAGGTATATTAGTGGGCTCATCAAATAGATAATAGATCATGTGATTACTGCTTAGAAATTCAAAGAAATGGAGGAGAGCAAAGACGCTAGGTAGGGCAGAATATGTTAATACTGTAGTTAAGATGTTAGGGTATAAAGCTGATTCAGAGATAATAAAAAAAAATATATATATATATATATATATATATATATATATATATATATATATATATATATATATATATGTATATAGGGCCTATATCAGTTGAGCGAAAACCCCTTTACGCGAATACCTAAACATCGACCCTATACCTCGAACCGCGAAAATCCCGAACGTACTAAACGGCGAAAAATTAAATATCTAACTATCATAGTCGGCCAACCCCACCACTCGCTACTTAGTACCTACCCAAACAAAATAAATAAACCACATACATACACTAACCAAACCCTACAGGTATACACCCAAACAAAACAAATAATCCACATACATACATTTAACAAAACCCTACTTCCAACACTACACTAAACCCCACATACACAACTATCTATGCACTATCCTTAACCCCTCCCTAACCCTAAGCTCTGTAACTACTGCACACTTCCCCTACAGGCATACACCCAAACAAAATAAATAACACACATACATACACTTAAAAAAAACCCCTACATCTAACACTACACTAAATCTTACATACATTACCTATGTACTTACCTTAACCCAAATCCTAACCCTAAAGTCCTATCTATTGTACACTTACCTTACGGAGCTATACCACAGACAGGCCAACCAAAACAAATCAAAATTTCGGAATTCGCAGTTTTGGACGTTCGAGGTTTGCGTACTTCGCGCGATACGGTTCGACATATTTGTATTTGCATAATAGGGTTTTCGCTCAACTAATATAGACTTTATATATATATATATATATATATATATATATATATATATATATATATATATATATATATAGGACTATCATAAGGTTTATACTAAAGTATACTGGTGGGGAAGTGAGCGGTGTCATAAAACTGTGTTTCTAGCTGGGAGATTTAGCTAAACTTTGTGGGTATTGGTGAAAACCAGTTTTGGAGAATAAGATTCTGACTGAAGACAAATGGTTTGATGAAGATAAAAGTGGCATTCATCCTGGAGATGAACAGGAGCAGACCCACTGATTTGATAGGTGAAATTTTCATTGTGTTTTAAATGAGTTGACATTCTGAATGAATTTCAGTGGGATGTGGTTCCATAGCTTGGCTCCAATATTTGAATCTAGAGAGTGGCCTGCAGTTTTAGATTATTTGGTGACAGTGGTTAGTGCTTGTTCTTTTGAGTGTAAAATTTTATTGGAGGGAAAAGTGTTGTTTTAAATTGTTAAAGGATGGGGAATGTTCTGCTTTATAGGGAAGTCTGTGTATTGTAGTTAGCTGAAAAAGATCCAGGTGATGTGGTAATTCTAATCAGTTTAATTATCTGAGGGCTAGGCAGTGGTGTGTTTTATTGTTATAGTTTGCTCAAGTTTGGATAGTCATAAGACTTGAAGGTTAATGAAGTTTGAGGCAGCATAGAAGAGAGATGATGGTAAGACAGTAGAGGCTATACATCTTCTGGCTGTGTCAGTAAGGTAGGCTTTTACTCTGTATAATCTGCCTAGTTTTTGAAGAGTATTTTTAACCATGTGTGATACATGGTGGTCAAATTTCAACTAGGCATCTGGGATGACACCCAGTAATTCTGTGTGGTTTACTTGTTCTATCATGGTGTTATTGGCACAGGTGATAATGAATTGTGTTGTTTTGGAAGAGAACTGTTTTAAGGTAACAAGTGGTAATTTTATTTATTTATTTTTTGTTTTGTTTTGTTTTTTTTTTTTTTTTTTTTTTTTTTAGGATTTAGAAGTAGTTGTGAATTATTTAGTTATGTTGCAATCATTAAGAAGGATTGTTGTATAATGTCTTGAAATTTAGAGACAGAGATTTGGCAGAACAGATTGGAGTTGGTTCATCATAGTATTGAACTAGCATAGTATTTTTAATTTTTAATTCTAATTTCAAGTCACTGAAGATCTCATCCTCAAGACTAACTTGCTGATGCCATATAGTGGCATTTACTTACTAGAAGTACTTTAAATTTTGTGTGAGGATAAACAGTTTCCATAAGAAAATGTTATCTGCAGAAGTGGAATGGATTTTTATTTGGGCAAAGGAGAAAGGCATGCCCCTTTGTCTTATTCTTTCCCTAGACTTTTGGATTATTTGTATCACCTATTCAAGGCAATGTTTTCATATTTTACCAGTATTTCCTAAAATCTGTGCTAATCTTTCAAAGAAGAGTTTTGAGAGGACTTTTGTATGCTAGACCTCCAAAGAGAGCAAAGGGCCTCTATTTTTGGAGAGAAGTGCTTACAGTGGAATGCTTTGAGTCTGCAAACTCAGAAGACTTAAGAAGAATGCAGCAATATCTGTGATCCAGAGTATCGTTACCTGTTAATTCTTCATTTATGCCTAAACTGGTATATTTGTGGCTTGTGACACAATATTGTCCATGCATATTTATAAAATAACATCAAAATTATGCATAACAAAACTTTTTTTTAGTCATAGTTACATAACACTGGCCTAAACCCTTCCATGCGATTGGTAAGCCAGTAAGGACCACTTACTCCCATCCCCCCTTTTCCTTCCCTTTACGGTTTCTCCATGTCTGATGTCTTGCTACATGTAACCCTACGCACTTTCAGTTGTGATATTTCTGCAACTCCTTCTACTTTTGGCTAAGTGCACAGGATACCTAACTGCACACCCTTTTTGTAAGGGTGCTGCTACAATGCTGTTCTAAATAAAGGCCTAGCTATCCATCTTGGCATTCCATAGTCCGAAAACAGGACAGATCAGTGTGTATCTGCATATAGGGCTGCTGTGTTATGCAAGATGGTCCATATTAGTTATATCTTTGTATTTTGAAAGTGTGCTGAGTTGGAACTGAGTACTATACGACATGTATAAATACTTCTTGTGTAAAAGATATGCTCCTTACTAAACTGTACTTTGGGGCACAAATGGCATTACAATAATATACAGACCAGCTGCTATTAAAACATGTATATGAGTGCATGAAAAAATGTTTTTTCTTAAAACATCCATAGAACTGGATCACTGCTGACAAAGCAATACTTCTGGTATACTAGTGAGATTACGACCACACCCTATTAGGACTGCACAGATGACTCTTCACAAATATGAATGTAGTATGCTTACATTTTGTAGATGCTGCCCACGGCCCTGCACCAGAACCACGGTATAGTGCCATACCAGTATTAGGTGACTGTGGCAGGGCACTGTCTGGTGCTGCTCTTAGCTCTGTAGTTACCTCACCTATACAAGCTCACTGCATGGTGCCACAGCCATGCTGAGGATGGCATTTACCATATAGGGGCAGAAACAAAAACAGAGAGATAAGTGTAGTACCTTGTGTCTCAGCCAACATGGGGGGGGGGTATCATCTGTATCTGTAACTCACAGATTTGAGCCAACAGTATGGAGACTAGTTTACTGCATTGTGTCTTTCAGATATGTTAGCAGAAGCAGCCATGGTTGTAACCCAGAGTCCTTCACTAGAGATACCAGCACATGCTGTCTGACAAAGCTTCTGCATCCACATCACTGCATTCATACAAGCCCACTTCACTATATCTCTCTATCATGCTGAGGAACATCACAGTCTGCAATAAACCTGATGATATAGACACAGCATGTTCGATGTGATACTGTGCATGTATGATTACTTAGCAATGACAGATTCTGACACTCAGTCTGTTGATGTCAGCTGCAGTGAAAAATGCAATCCCCAGTATTAGAAACATCACTTTTTTGTCCGAGTTTGTTATGGTAAGGAATTTCACATATTTGACATCTACTGACCTTGGAACTAGAATCACAAAAAACAAGATTACACTTGGTGGAGCTCCCATTGGAGAGATGGTTTGTGGGGCTACCCCCAAAATAAAATGATTTTTTTATAAGTATATAGTTTGATGACAACTGACTATTATGTTTTGTGTGTAAGGGAGCTAGATATGGACAAATAGTTGCTCTTTCAGTGGTCATATATTTGTGATATCATACCAGATGCCAAACGGCCTGACAATGTGTGTGTATTGTTAATGTTCTTGGTATATGTACCATTCCTCATCTTGACTGATCTCATCTGAGGCACAGTGCAACAGACTGGATATCAGTTGTAGCCATGCAAGTCTTATTTACTATTTATTTATTTATTGCATTTGTTAACCGGGAAAGTCCACTGGGCCTAGAAGAGCCCATTTTCAGTGGAGGCCCAGGGAGAAAAGCTCCACAAAATTAAAATTAACATACAAAATATATACAAAAGATTTAAATACAATATTGATACATAGAAATTACGATAGAAGGTTGCAAATAAAAACACAGGTTTAACAGTGATATCATTTTGTTAATTACAAACAAAGGTCTTAATCTATGACAGAGAGAGAGAAAGAAAGAAAGAAAGAAAGAAAGAAAGAAAGAAAGATAGGCTAGTACATAGGATGATGTCATACGGGAAGTTACTATCACATGGGAGAAAGTGAATAGTAGAAATGGCAAACTGTATTAAATGTCAGCTGTAAACAGGAAAGAAGGTTGTAGAATATCTGAGTTAAAAACATGAGAATAGGTATGTACATTTGTAAGGTTCAAGCTGAAGAGTATGGTTATAGGGTGTAAAGCAGGCAGACAGAAATAGTGAGAGGTGAATAGGAGATAACAGACAGAGACAGGAACAGGTGACAGGAAGGTACAGAGAAGAACTGTGGTAAGTTTTTAAAGACTGATAGGTGTATAGCAGGTAACAGAAAAAGATAGGAAGTAGGTGACAGAAAGAGGCAGGAAAGTACAGAGAAAATAGTGGCTGTTTTTTAAAGAAGCGGGTGACATAAAGAGACAGGAAGAGAGAGGAGTAGTGGTACATTTTTAAAGATAGACAGAGATTTGTATTCCAGAGTGGGAAATCAGGTGTTGGCATTTTCCGGTTGGTGAGGTACAGAAGCAAAGCCACTGAGAGATAAAAATGTAATTTAAGTGATTTTGTAAAGGAGACAGTATTACTGATTGCTCTGAGTGATGGATGAAGATTATTCCATAGCTTGGAGACAGCATAGGAGTACAGCATTTGGCCAGCTGAGAGTTTGGGTTTCTCAATAGATATCATTTTGTTTTCGGATCTGAGGTGGCGATTATGGTGGTACATGGTCAGTAAGTCTTCTGTGAATGCATCGTGTACTCCATTTCTGTACTACCTTAGACCATCTGGCACAGTCTGCAGTGTAACAGTAACTTTGCATTACATGTGTAATAGAGTTGTCAGTCTGCAAAGGAAGGTTTGTGATTATTTCTGCCTGCAGGTGCACACAAAACAGCCGTGTAATTTGATGGTTGTGAAATGGACCTCCTGCATATCTGCAAAACAAACAGTACTAGAATTACCCATTCTAAAGTCTTAAACCTTGCCTGTGAGAAAAATAGGGCCTGCTGGATAGACAGGCTTGTATTCCAGAGACTACCCCTTCTCTGGAACAGGGTTCCCATCCATGTGAAGCAGTGTTCCTCCCCAATCCAATTCAAGTGTAACTTGGACAATTGGATGGGGAAGAGAAAATTCATCCCTGGTTTGGCACCTATTTCTCTAATGGACAGAGATAACCTGTAAATGGTTCATCTCCTTGGTCCCTGTTTGTAAATGTTTCATCTCCCAAGTCCCTGCTTGTAAATGTTTCATCTCCCAAGCCTCTGTTTATACTTATCAAGGGTACCAGAACTTGTCAGAGATTTGGGATGCATGGCTAAGTTTAAAAACACTAATGTGGTCATTAGCAAAATATATACTTATGAACCTATGAAAACTGTGTCTGACATGATATAAAGGCATTACTAGCAGCACACGCAGAGGGTGAAGCTGACAGAAGGACTGTATGTTGACTAATGGCTACAGACAAAATGCTAGCTGCACAGAAATCAGATGCCTGATGTAAAATGCTGTATTTTACAAATATATACAGTTTGAAAGGATCAAATACTGTAGTTCATTATTTCTATACTTTGCTCAGATAAGCACACTTGATTATAATCCCTAATTTACTGTTATTGCTATTTCAGCTTCACAAAAGTTGTGCTGAAACCTTAAATAATAGAAGTAAATTTCCTAATGATATTTGATCCTATTAATCATGCCTCTAAACAAAATTCTGCTGAAAAAGTAGCTTTCCAAACAGTAAAATTCAAAGCATACTAGAAAATAGCTGATTTCCTAGCATAAGATACATTGCTGTTTTATTAACTTATTTTCACTTAAATCTTAAAGCACTATTTGTTTATATATACATATAAATATATATATGTGTGTGTGTGTGTGTGTGTGTGTGTGTGTGTGTGTGTGTGTGTGTGTGTGTGTGTATGTATGTGGTGAATGATGTATGTCTGAAAAATTTACTTAACATACTTTTGCCAATTATGAATGAAATTTTACTTTTTCCAGTAAGTGCTGCATCGTTTTATGATATTATACATTGCTGGAACCACAGTTTGGAGCAAAGCATTTTAGACTTGACATCTAAATACAAATACTTGAGATCCAGTTTGGATGTGTCCACATGCTTTTCTAACATGATAATGTGACTTCCTGCTTACACCATAGCCTTATGGGTACTTATTAGGTGAGACTTATTCGTCATTATCAAAAAGATAGGATATATCTTTGTATAGTGTGATCAGAATAATGGTAGAGAACAAAAGCTCTTGTGTAGTGTGCCTGATGAATGCATCCAATAGGGAAACAGGTGCATGGTTATGATTCAGCAAGATCAAAGGAGCAATGGTTAAGCAAGGAAATATCCTCAAACTTATCACATTTTTTTAAATACAGTACCATTTTAATATATAAGAAATGGAAGTCTGATAGCATTGTTAACTGCTATGCTGCATGGAGTAATGTAGAAATATCTCATAGAGACTGAGGCATAAGGTCAGGGGCTAAGGTATCAGGACTAATAATGACCATATTAACTATATACCTATATCTGGAGCTACAGGCATGGCATAAAATCTACAGAATAAGTTTTGTATGAAATACATGACATGCGGCCCTGATTTTTTTTTTAATACTCATACCAGAACCTTTAATACTGTGGAAATAAAGGAGATGAACGTGAAAGAAAAGTAGCATAAAAAAGATAGCGCATCTCATCCAATTTATCCTAATATCCTAAACAGCATTATGCACTGTTTCCTCTAGCCATCGTGTTTAAATTAGTTAATAATTTGCAGCTATTATTTCCGTGATGTAAATTACAAACAATTACTTTTATCTTTTTCTTCCGTTTTGTGCATTACATAACCTGCTCATTCCAGGACTGCAGTTATCAGACTGTTCTGAGATATGAACATGTATTAATGCATTTCTGTACAGCAGAAAAGAATGATAGCAGCTGCAAGACCCAGGGAGCGTCTTTGAACTACAGAGCCAAACAATCAAGCTGCAGGGCAAAGACCATGCTTGAATAGAATTAAAACTGTTTTGTAAGGAATAAAAATGCTAGATAAAATTCAACTTCTACTAAAGATTAGTGTCTCTTGTGGTGATTATTAACTCAGAAGTTACATTCTCAGAATAGCTAATGAATCATGGTCTTAAACGATTAGGCATTCTTGGTTAAATAGGAACTAAGCATCGTGATTTGTTTCCATATTGCTGTGTTGAGAGGAAACCAATGCAAAGTTAAAATCTATACTATACTTTCTGAGCAAGTTTAACTGGCTGTGTGCCTGATATTTAATTCATATACCTGCATTTCAGTTGCTTGTGTGTCAGTCTGAGTCTTGTCTCCTTGGCGTATCTAAGTATTGATTATTTATTCAGTTGCAATATAACTTAGAATCAGCAATTGTCTACTTATAGAACACAGTTTCATGATCCCTACTTCCCAGTTATCTAATGAGCTTTGTTGCTCACCCTCTTTGAGTGTTTAACTCTTAATATACTTCTGCAAAGATTCTACTTGTTAAAAATGGAAGTTATAGCACTGTACCATTACAGGAAGAACAATGCTATGGTATGTAAACAGCTGTGGGAAATGATTCAGTGACTCAGCCAGTCATCTGATGCTTATTAAATTGATTAAGCCTAGGCACTGTACAGAACATTCATACAATGGTGTACTAGTCATAAACATGCAAGACATTTAGTGACCAATACAGCAAGTCTATACCAAAAGACTCATGTCTTTATGCACCTGAACAGATGTATATCTAAAGTCATAGATTAAATGTATGCAAATGCTCAATCTCTCCTGATGAAAAATCACTCCCTATCCCCGTGCTTATTGAAAGGTCAGAGTACAGCTTTTCTTCCTGTAACATATATTTCTTACAATGGAGAAGAAGTCTCATTTATTATAAGCTACTTTTGCTGATAAGATATAATAATGTACTTTTATGGCAAAGAAATATTAAGCTGCTGATAGCTTAGACAGACTTTGACCTCTTCAGGCCACATTTCACTGGCTGCACAGAATCTGTTTGTGATTAGCCTCCACTCACTCATGTGTGCAGTTTTCCACATCAGAGTCATGGGGATGCTGCGAGGAATATAAAATAGTAAATGCTTTCACTACTGGCTATGTTATTATTGTTTGCAACAATTTAGGATAAATGCAGATATCCTTACTACATTATCTGATATTCCAAATTAAATAAAAGGTAGTTTGTGGTTAGAGATTTCCTTTATTGAGTTATTTTCAGTTGCTTTTCTTCCAAAATGATCTGCAGTTATTGACTTCGTGCGCACAAAATATTATTAGAAAATTAATTATGTTATTTAATAGAACCCATGATGGACAAAGCCACTGTATCAGCATTTAAAAACTGAAAACTGGGAACAATTAAATAAAAGGTAATAAAAATAATCAGTTTTTGTCGGGGAGCATGCCTCCTGTACCCCACCATATAGAGTGCAAAGACCCAACACACACATACACATACACTCATGCTTATATATACTAACTGTATGGTCACACAACTATAGAGGAAATGTAAACACTTAAACCATTGCATTCATCCTTCCCTCCACTGCATTTGAAATATTCTACTAAAGTTAAAGCACATTAAAAGCTAACTGAAACAAAGGTTCAGCATCTCCATGACAAAACACTAAATATTTATTAATTTATTGATATTTGATTACCAGGAAAGTCTGACTGGGTAGGAGTCCATTTTCAGAGAGAGAGTTGGGAGGGTGGCCTAATGGTTGAGTTGTTTGCCTTACAAACACAAGGTGCAAGGCTTAAGTCTCACAAGGGATAATTGTCTAGACTTAAAATGGCTCACAAGGGCAGTTAGCCTAGTACTAATCTATGAATCTATGAGAAAACTTCCAAATTATTACAAAACTTTTTAAGAGCAATAATTTTACAGTCTTCAAAAATAAAACAACATATGCAGTTTAAATAATTATAACAAATTAAACATAATATAAAAACATTGGTTAAGAATCAGTATAAGTTATATAACAATCATTTAATTTTTAGAGAAATGTTAGATAGTATGTAGAGAAATTAAAGGCAAGTTCATCTAATACAAACAGGAATGGCAATCTAAAGTGAGGGGAAGAACAGGCTTATGGTATACTTAGAGAGAAAGTCAGGGAAGAGAATTTGATAGAAGTAAGGAAGTAAGTGAAGAAGGGAGAGTAAGGAGGTATATGGAATGAAAAGGTACTTCACATTTAGGGATATAGCTTATTCTGGTTTTGAGCAAAAAGAGAGCTAGATTTTAACTAGGAAGTTTTTCAGACTGGTTTTGAAAGATGGGAAGGAGGGTATTGACTGGATGGATACAGGTAAGGAGTTCCAGGCCTTAGCAACCTTGTATGAGTACAGACAATCTTCTTCTTCTTTTGGCTTTTTCCCGGTTAGGGGTTGCCACAGCGGATCATCTGTCCACTCATGATTGGTAGTGGAGTTTTACAGTGTCGAGTTGACACAATACCTAACAGATCTGATAGATTTACAGACAGACAGGAGTTTTTGGTCACTGGATCGCTGTGTAGAATGTTTTTTCACTGCTGGACAGGCAGAAAGATGTTGGATAATTTTATAGGTGGTAAGAAGTTGTGTATACATTAGTTGATGAGGCAGTTCAAACCAATTTCTGAAAGGGTTATTTGCTGCAAATTTAACAACTTTGTTATATCATTGTTCAAGTTTTAATTTTTGTGAAACCAGGAGGTTAGTGAGGATTAGGTTTATAGGTTAGTACCTAACTGCCCTTGTGAGCCATTTTAAGCCTAGCTAATTATCCCCTGTGAGATTCAAACCCAGTACCTTGTCTTTGTAAGGCAAACACCTTAACTATTAGGCCACCCTCCCAACTAATTAGACTGCCATAAAGAAGTGTGGGGAAGAGATAAGTAGTGGCAAGTATAGTTTTAGTTGTGTTGGTGAGAATGTTTTGGCTCTGTAAAGCATTCCTAGTTTTTGATGAGTTTTTATTATGCGATTTTATATATGCAGGTTGAATCTAAGATTATCATCAACTATCATCCCTAATAATTTGCTATGAGAAGTGACTTCAATGGTTGTATTATCTAGCAAGAGGACTTTATAAATTTTGTTTTTTCATGTGAGAAGGATTTGGGGAAAAAAGTAGTAGTTTGGTCTTTTTTGAGTTATGGAGCCATGTTTCAGTGACTGTTAAAGCTTGCTGAGTAATTTTTGAGAGGTGTACCATATTGTCAGACATACAAATAAGAACAGAATCATCTACGTATTGTATTAAGGTGGCCTGTTATGTGGTTGCATAGAGGGCATTGGTGAAAATGTTAAAGAGGAAGGGACCAAGGATAGATCCTTATGGTACATTGTTGGTGAATGGGAGATAAGTAGAGACTGTGGCATGCCATTTTATTGCCATATCTGTTGGATCACTATAGCTAGCTTTTGGACCCCAGAAGGTTGGGGGGGGCTGAGAGAGACCTAGTGAGGACATTTGAAGTAGACGTTTGCTGTGACAAACTGTGTTGAAGGCTTTAGACAAGTCTAGAAATAAGGAAGAGACTAGTTTGCCATTATCTCTAGCTTTATTGACAGTATCTACATAGGTTAGAAGGGCAGTGCTAGTACTATGGGAAGGACAGAAGCCATGTTGTGTAGGGGATAGGAGTTCTTCCTGCAGGAGATAGACTATCAATTGTTTTTGAATATATTTTCAAGTATTTTGGAGAGGGGAGATATGATTGTCATAGGTCTAAAGTTATAAAAGTCTGTTGAATTTCCTCCTTTGTGCAGAGGGATAATGTGTTACTTAGTTGTTTGCATAATCAAGTCTTGAATACTGTGGGGCAACAGCTCTTCTAATTCTTAATAAATTCAGCATTCGTATGCAATATTTTATTGTATTTATGCATCTATTTAAAAACGTATCTCACCATCTGAGATATGGCTATAACTTATTCCTGGGAATTCACCCACAAATTCTAATTGCTATTTTGGGTCAGCATCTAATCTGACCATCTGCATGCATAGGTGAAAACAAGACTAATTTAACCAGCATTCTCTGTATCATCTGATTTTCTATGAAAATACTTTTGAAAGTTTTTGTTCTGGAAAATCTGGTAAACCTTTTTAATAGGTTCTTTTTCCTCTCGAGCCTGCTGACCATCAGGTCCTCTCCCATCATTCCCCCCATAATAGATAGAGAACAGGCATGAGAGAAAATGGGAGGGGTCATGAAGGAGTGGGGGTGGTTTATGTACTCCATGCAAATTATTAGGGCATTTTCTGTTGGCTCTAACTGAACTCATGGGTGGTTGATGTGGACAATCACATCACCATGAGGAACTATCATGCCCTCCTGTGCAAATCCATGCTTTCACACACTTGATACTGAGGGCTTCAATCACTGACCTGTAGATTAAATCCCACATTCACCAGTCCTATGCCTTTCTTTTGCCTTCAGTTCTTCACCTGTCAATGGCAGAAAGCAACACTTTAGCCACTACAGGATGGACAAGCCAGCATCAGCCACTCCCTCCAATCCTCCTTTATCCAGGCAGTGCCACTGCTGGACCACTACTCAGACTGGAGTCATCTGGGACATAATCAGGGCCTTAGTCTTCCATTCCATAACCAAAAGTCTGGGGAATTTTCTACTCGTGTGAGTTCTGTTTTATTTTATTTTATTTTATTTTATTTTTGCTATAGGCATGACCTTTGATCACTTACATTGCTACAAACATGATATTTGAGCATTTGCATTGCAACATGCATGGCATTTGATCACTTACATTGCTACAAGCATGACATTTGATCACTTACATTGCTACAAGAATGACATTTGAGCACTTGCATTGTAACATGCATTACACTTGATCACTTACATTGCTACACGCATGACATTTGAGCACTTGCATTGTAACATGCATGACACTTGATCACTTACATTGCTACAAGCTTGACATTTGATCACTTACATTGCTACAAGCATGACATTTGAGCACTTGCATTGTAACATGCATGACATTTGATCACTTACATTGCTACAAGCATGACACTTGAGCACTTACATTGTAACATGCATGATATTTGATCACTTACATTGCTTCAAGCATGATATTTGATCACTTGCATTGCTACAGGCATGACATTTGATCACTTACATTTCTATGGCTGTACTTCTTTATGTTAAACATATCACAATACTGACATTTGATCACTTACATTGCTACAAGCATGACATTTGACCACTTGCATTGCTATAGGCATGACATTTGATCACTTACATTGCTTTTCTATGGCTGTACTTCCTTATGTTAAGGACATCACAATACTGGGGTCATCTGGGTCATAGTCAGCACCTTAGTCTTCCATTCCATAACCAAAAGTCTGGGGAATTTTCTACTCATATGTGAGTTCTGTTATATTTGTTTATTTGTTTGTTTGTTTGTTTGTTTTGCTACAGGCATGACATTTGATCACTTGCATTGCTTCAGATATGACATTTGATCACTTGCATTGCTTCGGGCATGACATTTGATCACTTGCATTGCTTCGGGCATGACATTTGATCACTTGCATTGCTTCAGGCATGACATTTAATCACTTATATTGCTTTTCTATGTCTG
This sequence comes from Protopterus annectens, assembly GCF_019279795.1. Taxonomy (NCBI): domain Eukaryota; kingdom Metazoa; phylum Chordata; order Ceratodontiformes; family Protopteridae; genus Protopterus; species Protopterus annectens. The sequence goes on along the minus strand of NC_056729.1, from coordinate 153,365,565 downwards.
TACTTCTTTATGTTAAAGACATCACAATACTGGAAACTTCATTTATTTTCACCATTTTGGCATGATTCAGTGCTTAATTTGCTCTATTTGTTTTAAGTATGCACTGCACTTCCTGGAGAGCAGTTGAAAATCATTTTGAAGATTATTCTTTAATCCTGCATGCTCAACTGGCAATCAGCTAAAAATACAATCACCAGATCACTAAACAGTTTTTGGGCGATGGTCTAACAAATGTCTTTTGGGAACGCACTTTATATCACAAATACGGGTGTCCATTGTACCACACCTGTTATCACCCCCTCCTTGGTCAGATCCGACGACAAACTGATAACCCTGGACATCCTCACTCCTCCACCTCCCCCAATCAAAGAAACCATAGTCAAAAACCTTTTCAAAGCAAACTTCAAACTACTTGCATCCGAAGTGGAAAGCTTCACTATTCCCTTGCAGAAGGATAATGATATCCAGGATGCGGAATCCTACACCAAGGCACTCTGTATGCATCTTCAGGATTGCATGGACTGTACTATCCCAAATAAAACCAAGACTCCTTCCTCAAGCAAGAAGAAACCAGTCTGGTGGACCCCGGCCATAAGCAAACTTTACAATAAAAGGAGGAGACTTATACAAAAAAAGGCCAAATTTCAAGTAGAAAAATCATCCCTGATCAGCATTAGTAAGAAATTGAGGGCCCTCATCAAGTCAACTAAAGCTAATTTTGAAAAGAAAGTTGCCAGAGATGCCAAGGATAACCATAAGGCCTTCTATGGCTACGTCAAAAACCTAAATGGCAAAGCTCAGGTCTGTTCTGAGCTAGTACAAAATGGAACAAAATACACTGACCCTTCTGACATTGCCAACATCTTGGCTGACAGGTTCAGTGCAAATCCCCCCCCCTCACCACCTACAGGGCCTATTACCATTCTAGGGGATTGTGTAAGTCCAATTATTACCAATACATTGGTTAACAAGGCTCTATCTAAAGCTGAAAACACTGCCTCCATGGGACCAGATGGTGTCCCAGGCTGTGTCATACGAGAGCTCCAAAAGGAATTAACCCCGCATTTTAATACCCTGTTCAGTCTCAGCCTCTCCACAGGATATGTGCCCATAGAATGGTGCACGGCAATGGTGGTCCCGCTACACAAGGGTGGGGCCACAACTGACCCTGGGAACTACCGACCAATAAGCCTGACCAGTCTGATCTGTAAGGCTATGGAGCAAATCATTATGGAACTCATAAATGGAGAGATTGGGAACCTCCAGTCACTGGACCCCACACAGTTCGGCTTCCTCAAGGGCAGATCATGCCTCCTGAACCTGGTGGATTTCTTTGAGACAGTTACTCAGGCTATAGATAAGGAAAAGGAGGTACACATGGCTTACCTTGACCTTGCTAAAGCATTTGCCACCATTCCCCATTCTGGTATTATTGATAAGCTCACCAGCCTGGGCATAAACCCTTATGTCACAAGATGGATCGCAAACTGGCTCTCAGATAGATCCCATAAAGTGAGAGTAGCAGGATCTATGTCTGAATCCAGACCATTAATGAGTGGTGTGCCTCAGGGCTCTGTCCTGAGGCCCCTCCTGTTTGGCATATACTTCTCAGAAGTACAGGCAAGCATGGAAGGGCTGTGGCTGACTAAGTTTGCGGATGACTGCAAACTGGGTGCTATAATAGAGCCTCCAGCTGACATGGAGATCCTCCAGAAGGGCCTAAATGAGACTGATGCATGGTGTCAAAGCCATGGTCTCAAGCTAAATGCAAAAAAATGTGTAGTAATCCCCTTTGGAAAAAACAGAGTACCCACAAACTACAACATAGGAGGTAATCCCCTGAAATCTGAAGAAGAAATAAGGGATCTAGGAACCCAAGTAGATAGTCAGCTTTCCTTTGATAACCATGTTGCCAAAGTGGTTAGAAAATCCTTCTATGTGACCCATCTGTTCACAAAAGGGTTTTCATCAAGATCTAAAGATGTAATGGTGCCCCTCTACTCTTCCCTCATCAGACCCATTATTGAGTACAATACACCAATTGGAATGTACCTGGCTAGACATCTCCAGCAGCTGGAGAGACCACAAAGGTACCTAACCAAGAGGATTACTGGCCTCAAACAGTTGCCTTATGCAGCACGATTAAAAAAGCTAAGGCTGTTCTCTGTTGCATACCGCTTTCTCAGAGGCGATCTCTGTCTAACGTGCAGAGCCATGTCCAACCCAGAATTGTTAAACATGCTCCATCTTAGCAAAACCAAATCTACTCGAGCTACACACTCTAGGGATATAAACCTTAACACAACAATGAATAGAACATGCTGGAGGGATAGATTCCCTTCGCAGAGACTTCCCTTACTATGGAACAGGGTCCCGATCTACATAAGACAGAGCCCCTCACTATCACTCTTCAAGAGGAACCTTGATGAGTGGATGGGTAACAGAAAGTTCACACCGGGGATCACACCAACAGCATTACTAGATAGGGGCCAAGGGTACTAGCTGCTAGTACAAGGGTCTATGGAACTACTAAAGGGGTGGTGAATACTGCACAACGTGGCTGGGCTAATATATGCCTTCAGGCAGATAGCCCAGTACCAACCTATGAATAGGGTTGCCACCTTTTCAAATGGCCAAAGTGGGACATTTTTGGTACAAACATAGGATTCTACAGGCCAACACATACCCACAGTCAGTACAAAGGTTAGAACTTAACTTTTTTGCCTAAATAAAAACGTATTCTTGTAGCATTTTAGTTGCTTATTCTGTTTCTTATAACATTTAGGTATTTTAGATACAGAATAACTGTTTTTATGCAACTATTACATAAAATATAGGAAATAATTTTGTCCTAAAATCTCAGGACATTTGCCATTTTTACAATTTTTTGTCAGGACACAACTGCCCAAAGAGGGACTGTCCCTCGCAAAGTGGGACAGGTGGTAACCCTACCTATGAACCTATATCTACCTTGTTTTTGATGTGCTTTAGTATGTCACTCCATTTTAACAGCACCCTAACTCAATACTCATGACGTACCAGTTATTGACTTTCACTCCCACGTACGAGGTAGGAGAAAACATTGATTTTTACTATATAAGTTACTGGTTACTTTTTTTTGCTTGAATGTTTTGTTGCTGGCTCTGTGTACTATACTGTTCTGTTAAGAAAGGTAAGAGGTGGGAGTAAGTGGTTGTCATGCTTTCTGGATGAGATACATTATGCTGATATAGTTACGGTCTACTCCAAACACAAATGTGTTGAAAGTGAAGCTGCTAGTTCCAAATTTCTACAACCATTGTTCAGTCAAATGAACGTAAGCTAAGTGTATCAGGAAATGAAATCATTAATTCTAATTTAAACTTCTTAACAGTCTACCAACCAGAAATTATCTAACAAGCTAATATTCATAAATAAGTACACTTTGAAACCTGTAATGCCATTTTTACTTTTTTTGATGTAGGAGCACCCTTCATTGTTTCCTTAGCAATTAGTATCATGTGTATTTGAAACCTAATAAAACTGCTGTCATTTCTTAGAAATATAGCAATAGCAATGTCCACCCCACCATGCATACTTCAACATTGTTTTTGAAATAACAAAACATATTGCAGACACAGGAAAGCATATTAAACAATGATAGTACGCTATCCATAAAAACAGCAAATTTGACTTGTTAACTATTTTAATAATCCTAGTCCCTGTCTTTTGTAATTTCAGTTGGTCTTACCTGCTACTTTTTATTAAATATCTTACCTTCATCTTCCATCATTCAGTTTATTTATTTTCATGTACAGTCTTAGGATACTGTCTGCCTTCAGGATTCTCACTAGATAACATTATATATAACATTATCTGGAGCTAAAATGAATTAACTACCGCATGTCAGCATTTCTGAAAAAAACATCCAAGAATGAAGCTTCATTAATGCTGTACTCACCTGATATCCAATGAGTATCAGAAGCTTAGTTTAATTCTTCCATTGTCAACCAAGAAGTTAATGTCTCTATCACACCTTATTGAAATGTGATTGTTTCCTTCTTTAATTAAAGGACTCTCACTAGGCCTTAAAACTTTACTTTTCAAATCCCTGTTTCAAAGACTTCAGAAAGCTGTTTTTATCCATGTTTTATTCCAGTGAAGAAAGAAACTGGCAACTAGGTTTTCCTGCCTCAAACACCTGTGACCTCAGACATCCTAACTAACTTACCTCAAAGATAGTGCAAACTATCAAGCATAAGTTAAATTAATGGATGTTGCTAGCACTGACTTTGCTAACTCACAGGATTCACCAAGCAAGAACTACCGAAATAAAAAAGGACCACCTTCAATGCATTTAATTACCCACAAGAACTGGAAAGAGATCATTCTGGAAGACTTTGCTGGTAGTTACTCTTAGCAATTCTAGACCCTCAAGAGACTCCAACTGGGGAGTTACTGCTTAGGATCTTTGTCTCGCAGTTCTACATGCCATGACTCAAGGTTCATTCTTGACCTTATAACTGTCTGCACGGTGCGTTCATGTTAACCCTGTGTCTGTCTCAATGAGTTATATCTGGGTACTCTGGTTTTCAAAGACACAGAGACACACACACACACACACACACACACACACACACACACACACACACACACACACACACACAAAACACACACAGACACACACACACAAACACACACACAGACACACACACAGACACACACACACACACACACACACACACACACACACACACACACACACACACACACACACACACACACACACACACACACACACACACACACAAAGGACCCAACGTATTGGGAGCTAATAACTAGAGAGACAAACATAATAGAATGGGATGAGGCCAAGAAGATATTTGGAATGCTTGCAAGACATTGCCTTTCCTACCAGAGATTGATATTGAGTATAGGAAAGGAGAAAGGGATGGGAAAATCCTAAGGGAAATACCGTTTCTGGTAGAGTTTTAGTTTAATATCGAACAGAAGCTGCTATTTAAAAAGGGCTAATTAATAGCACATATAAAATATTGCATGATAAGTACAAGAATCGATCAAAAAGGTTAGAAAAGGTTGAGAAGAGAGACTGGTTAAGCACTTTGCAAGAGAACAATGGGAGGACATATGTATGGCTCCCTAGTATGCAGCAAAGTCTAGATGGTTTAGAATATTTCCTTGTAAGTATTTGCCTAGGTAATGTAATACCCAAAGCAGACTCCAAAGAATTTTGCCTCAGGTATCAGTAACTGGGAGCATATGTTCTGGGAGTGTAATGAGTTGGCAGACTTTTAAAATTCTCTACAAAGTACTCTGTCAGAAATGGCAGGTAAACAAATGGGTGTAACTATGGAAATGATTCTTTTGAGATGAGACATACGCTCTGATTTACCTAGACATAGTAAAACCTTTTTAAGTTTAATTTTAGTGACTGCTGAAACAAACAATTACTAGAAAATGTAAATCAAATTTAAAATCAGCTCTATTTGAAGACTGAATATGGTATAAAAGAACTGGCAATGGGATATTTTGAAGATGGAAGAAGCAAATTATGAAGAAATAAATGGATGTTGTGGGAATAATAGCTGCAGAATAATGTTCAGGAAGAGGAGGAGGACCAAGGTTTAAGAAAAGGCAAAAACTGAGTGATTTATGTAATGTTGGACTGATGATATTAAAATGACATGTGTGATATATACAGTATATAACTAGAAACATGTTAACATGATTTCTTTTATCGATCTAAACACCCCAAAGCATGTACAAATAATTCAGTATGAATCCCACAGGCAATACAATACAATTAGTTAGTTAGTTAGTTAGTGCTTCATCAGACTATCTGATGAAGCAATAACTAACTTATTGTGAAAGCACTTGCCATTTATTGTGAATAAACTCTTACTTGATTTTTGACCGTGCTGTTTCCTCTAACTGTGGGATTTATACTGAATGATTTATTTTATATATGTATGTTTGCCTATATCTTAAGTGATAATTTAATAAAGGGTTAAAGCATTCTACATAAAACTCAGTTTAGAAGAAAGACTTTCCCCATAGGGGGCTTATCTACCCAGCTGGAAGATCATAGCCAAATGCCTCCTTGGACTCTATCACCCATCTTACCAAACTTGATGTAGGGGAATCTTGTCCTTTTTGGTTTCACATTTTGTCTGAACTCCCTCCATAATACTTGCAGATTTGGCCTGTTACCATTTTGAACCCTAGCCTTTTGCTTTAACTCTTCCAAGTTTGAGTGGGATTCATCTCCCCATGATTGAGGCAAGCAATTTAGACGTTCTTCTCCTAGCACAGACATTTCTGTGGCCAATAGGTATTAATTCCAGGACTTAAAAAGCTCATCATATTCTTCCTTTATAAACTATTTCTTAAGTTGAAAAAGTAGGTTTGTTAATACAAAATCATCCAGATGTGGGCTTCCCTCAATTTCCCAAATATCAAAAAGGGTCTAATTTTCCATATTCTGTGTTCCTTTGTACAATGTTTGTTTCCAAGCTGGTATTGGGACCTTGCCAAGTATAAATTATTCTTTTTTTTTAACTGGCCAACTTTTTCCCATCCCAGGTAACGCACAAGTACTCTAGCCCAGACAAACTCAATGGGCCATTTATTCAACACTGACAATAATTCCATGTGGGTGGCATAAAAAAGCCTTCCCCAACATATGTGACTTGTGGCAGTATAAGTATCTTTACCATTGCTTCTGCTGAGCAAAGTCTAGCTTTAGTTGCTTCAACTTTCAAATTACCCAGTTTTCAGTGACTCTGTGATAGATAATTTCTTTAGAAGCCTGCATAGTGCCTGCCACTCAAATTCTGAGGCAATTTAACTTATTAGAGCCCCTAAAAGCATATACACTTCACATAATTTAACCTTTGGGCTCTAATTTATCAAAAATGATTCAGTTTTTGTTGCATTGATCTTCTACTCCAAAAATGTACTAAACTTTTCTAGGATTTCAAAAATGCATTTTAGATCGTCATTAGGTTCTGACAGGTCTATATCAGTTCATTGAAAGAGCACATCATTGAATACAACAACCTCAAACTTCTAACCACAAAATCTAAAAAAATCAAAATTTCAGAACAGCGAATTTTTTCCCTGGGAAAAAATTCACTGTTCCGAGAAACACACACACAAACAACTAGTAACCAAAAGGAAAAATCCACGAATACACAGTTACGTTCCGGCACTATAAAGGCTGCCCCTTCTGTTCCGCTTCCTTTTTACTGCACCTCGATACTAAATGCCAGCATGAACCACGACCAGGCGGAAAATGTTAAACACTTTAATTCAAAACAACAAAATAAACGTACCAAAAACAGAAACAGAACTTAGATTTAGCGCTTTCATCTCCTAAGCGGAGACTTCATCAGCATCAACTTGAAGTATGTCTCAACAGTCTTTTATACATACATAATTCCCAATAGTAGCTACATTAATTGAATAATTGATTGATACAATGTTAAAATTTAAAAGGGCCATTCATATAGATGTTCATATTATTCCACATTAAATACTTATAAGGCTGCTCTAAAGTGTATTGTATCTAAAATAATGAATAGTAAACAATTAATAAATAAATAATTGAATATATTGAGCAGATAACCACATACTTCCATACAATAATAAATAAGATATAAATATATATTGAATGTGTAATTAATAATATAATAATAAATACTAATAATATATTTAAAAATGTACTTTGTAAATATTTAAAACCTCTGTATGTGAAAATATATATATATAAATAAATATGCTTAGTACTGCTTAATAAATAAATAAATAAACTATTGATCAAATAGATGAATTAATAATTATACATGTCATAGTATTGAATATTGAACATTACATATTTCTCATTACTTGATTTTCATAACCATATAGTGAACATGTTCCAAAACTTGTGATAACCATTATTTTACTTTAGAGCGTGTTCAAAAGACTTTCTAGGAGACATTCCAAAAAACCTTTTCAGAAACTTTTCTAAAAAACATTATGGAAAACATTGTAAAATATATTATAAAAACATTATAAAAATCACTATAAAAACATTATGAAAATCACTATAAAAAACATTATAAGAACATTATAATACATCCCTCATACTTTTTTCACTTTTGGGTCACTGGCTAAAATTTTTAATGCAGGGGTGATAGATATATGGTCATTCAGACCCCAGTTACCACAGGCATCTAGCCTGAGTTGCCATATCATCTCCCTATATTCGACTTTGGTTTCCCAATCACCCCCTCGTTCCATATGTTCTACCATTTCCAGTACCCAAAATTTGTAATCAGCATTTTTACACTCTATTGCATGTCGATATAAGGCATTATTCTCATTGTGCCTATTTATATCTCTTATGTGCTCATATATTCTATTTCTAAGGTGTCTTTCAGTTTTTCCAATATAATATCTTTGACATGCTTTACACATGACTAAATAAATGACGCCTTTAGAATAACAAGTACAATATTTCTTTGCCCTTAAAGTCAGGGATAAATTGGGTATTGTTAATTCTTTTGTTTCTGCAATATATGGGCATTGAGCACATCTGCCACATTTGAAAGTCCCATGCTTTTTACTAGTCCCTTCCTTCTCTATTTTCTTTTTCTCCAAAGTGTTTTTAATGTTCTTATTTCTTCTAAAACTGAGTTTAAGTTCACTTTTGAAAACATCAGTTTTAACTGCCATGTTTTTGAACATGTTCCATACTTCATAGATACTCTTCTTCAACCATCCAATATCCTTATAATAGGTAATAGTGAGATATGGTGTAAAATTATTATCAATAACATCACATACATTACTATTATCAATGTTAGTATTGTTATTATTTAACCCATTATCATCTGTAGTATTATTAATCTTATATAACAGTGGTTTGTATCTAAATTGCCTCTCCTGTATTACATATTGTTTTATTGGTGTTATAAGTTCCCTTGGGTATCCTCTTTCAATAAACATTGCCTCAACATGTTCCATTTCTTTCAAAAAATCGTCTTCCTCTGATATCATTCTCGCCATCCTAATCATTTGTCCCTTGACAACATTTTTCTTTAATTGATATGGATGGTCACTACAAAAATGGAGGTAAGCATTTGAAAAATGTTCCTTCCTAAATACATTAGATATGTAGCATTTTCTCACTCTATCTTTACTCAACTTAATATCTAGGAAGTGTATTTCATCCTTTTCTACCTGGTGTACAAATCTCAAAAAGGAGGTAGTCTGATTAATATACTCTAAAAATTCCATTATATATTCCTTATTTCCATTCCATAGAACAAAGATATCATCCAAAAACCTAAAGTACTTAACAATATATTGGTTGTACACAGATTTAAAGACATATTGTTTTTCCCAGTGGAACATAATTATATTAGCGTATACCAGAGCACAGGCAGAGCCCATCGCAACTCCCTCTTTTTGGTGATAATAATCACCCTCAAAATATACGAAATTATATTTCAATACCAATTCCATACATTCTACGACAATTCTATACTGGATAGGTGTAAGAAATTTCATTTCTGTTAAAACTTCCTCAAACCATTCCATACCAATGGTTTGTGGAATGACTGAAAATAAATCTTTGACATCAATTGTTATAAAATACATTTCATCACTATAAGCACTATCATTTATTTTAGTCAGGAAGTCCCATGAATCCTTAATTATATGATCGTGTCTTACATAAAATTCCTTGATCATATTATCTACGTAAATTGCCATAGTCTGGGTTTTGGATCCTTGAGAAGCAACTATGGGTCTCATGGGGGGGTCCACCACTGATTTGTGCGTTTTCGGTATACCAAAAATTGCAGGTATAACCGGTTTAGGTACTGTTAAAAACTTATGTAACTCGAGATCAATCATACCACAAAATAAATTATCATCTAAAATCAAGTCTATCTTTCTATATAAAATGTTGATCTCATTTTTAGTAATCAAACAATATTGGTGGTCCTTGTCTAGAATATCTTTCATTCTCTTCGTATAGTCCCACTTGTCCATAAGGACTATACCTCCCCCCTTATCTGGCTTCATTACACGTATTTTATTATTGTTGCTCAATTCATGTAATAATTTCTTTTCCTTTTTGTCCAAATTACTTTGCACCCTATCCCTCATTTTATATTCATCCCTAATTTTATTAGTTATACATCTTTCGAAATTCAAAATTTCATAATGTAAAGGTGGGTTGTATGTGCTACTTCTAGTTAGTGGATTCATCTTATTGTGTTCAATTTTATCGTTGAATATATGTCTAAAATTCAATTTACGGGTAAATAATTTAATGTCCAAAATAAAATTATCAATACTAGGTTTGACCACTGGAACAAAGGTGAAACCTTTTGTAAACAGCTCAAAGAAACTTTTATCAACATTAATATCAGTGTAATTAAAAATGTTAAAATTATTGTAAGTGTTTAAAATCCCATTAAAAGTATTGGTGTTATCATCAATATCAATAATATATTCAATATCTAAGTTGTGTTGTAATTCAGGGGCAGGGGTCAGTGAAAATTTTGCTCACGATAACCCCTCCCCAAACCTGTGTTATTCCCTGATGTAGCTTGTGCATAAGAAGCTTGCTGATTCCTATTTCTCAACCTTTCTGATCTCCTAACCTCTTCTGTTTCTAAGGGTGCATTGTTATCAACCATACTACCAGCCCCTTCAAGGTTCGGAAATTCATCATAGTAGGATCGGTTATTCCTATCTATTCCACCATGTTCCCAGCGTCTTTCTCTAAAAACCCCTCTTTGTTGGGAATACTTGTTATTCCCATACTGAAAAGAAGGTTTAACAAAATTGGTAGACTTCTGGTTAAAGGTGGGTTTTCCCATGTTGTATGCATTACCCTTTTCATACACTAAAATGTCCCTATCCAACTTCTTTAGTTTACGGTTGATATTAGTATTTGCAGCCATATCTGCATCATGTAGCGTTCTATAATACACAACCTTATATTCTTCTAAGGAATGTAATAAATCGTTGTTAATGTCAACATGAATCTTGTCTATGTCCTTTTTCAAAATCTCCATAGCTTCAGTATTATGCTGTATCATTGCCCTTAAAATTAACAATCCACAATCATTTAAAATGTCACACATTTTTTTAAAAAACACACACACAACACAAGCACACCAAAAAAACAGCAATCCACACGCATACACTTAAAATCCTACATCTAACCCTACACTAAACTGTACATACAGTTCTATCTATCCACTATTCTTAACCCAAACCCCTAACCCTAAGGTACGTCACTATCACACACTCACCTCACCCACGCCCTAACCCTAACTCACATTCCCCACCCTAACCTTAAAGTCTATCACTATCGCACACTCACCTCACCCGTGCCCTAACCCTAACTCACATACCCCACCCTAACCCTAATGGCCACACAATCATACACTTATCTAAACCCAACCTGTAACTTTCCACCACAGTGCTGAAAACAGCGAAGCCACAGAAATGGACAACCAAATTCTTTCCCTAGGAAAAAATTTGGCTATCTGCAGCTTCGCTATTTTCAGCGTCCGCTGTTTTCGGGTCGATATTAGACCATTTGAAGTATTAACACTTCGATGATCTAATATAGACCCAGTTCTGACAGGATTAGTACAGTGGCGGCTGGTGACTTCAAATCAAAGGGGGGCTGCAGGAGACAGCTGAATGGGTGGAGCCAATGAGAAAGGAGTGTGACCAACTAGAAAGGGGAGGAGCTATGCTCAAAAACCACAAAAACTAACTTTAATTAAATACGCTGCCCTGTGTGCCAAACCGTCATTATGAGAGTCCAGTCAAGACAAAATGAAGTGTAAAATAATAAAAATATATCAATGCATTGGCTGCATGACAGCTTACTTAATATCTAGATAGAAACAAAAAGGTTGTGAGGCATTAAAAAATAAATTACTTTCTAAATACATTACTGGAATGCCAGACAAAATCAAGTACAAGAAAAACAAGCAGCACTCAGCTCAAACCAGTTCTCCTTGCACTGCAGTTCTAATTATAATATATATTCTGCTTTATTAAAGTATCAAGTAACATGCTGAAAGTAGCAATCTCCGTGATGCCCCTACTTATAAAAATGTTTCTTATCCAAAAAGACCTGCTGCCTGACAACTATCTACTTGTTTCATGGTAAAAACCTGATCAAAGTAAAAAATGAAAAGCAAACAAGAAACAAGCTCAAGATAAATTGCTTAACGGATTACTGTACAGGTTATGGACCACACATGAATGGCATTCTGTTTAGTTTATGGGTAATGCCCTCAGAGATCACTGGAAGTCTTCAACAAGTCTAATGAGCTTCTTAAAATAATGTAATCATGTCCTTTTATTACAAATGAAACACACGTGCTCTTTGATACACCTTCCTGATTGTACTAAATTATATTCCTTGTACAATACAGTACAGATGTTAGAGGGCATTTTAAATTTATTGTTTTGAACATTTTTCCAGTAAACAATGAAACAAAATGCATGCACCAATAATGACAAAAGTGCCCAGTTCAGAACATTTCCATCATAAAAGTCTACTCAAACTTCTACAGTCCACCATTATCAGTAAATATGCACAATCTCTGAAGAAGTAAGTCATCTAAATAATTCCACATTAAAGAAATCTGTAACTAATGAAGAAGGTTGCTGCTAGCAAACAACTTTATATTTCATGGTTTCATCTACAAAAAGAGTGCCTGTTGCCCTTGAGGAATAAATTGCCTATGTTGCATTAAACAATGATAAGCTAATAATATTGCAATAAGGAATGGATGGCAAACTGATAGTTTCATAGTTACTAGGTATCTTTGCCAAAAAGGACTGCAGCATCCACCCCTTTACAACACAGTACAGTATCAGCAATGCATCTGCCTACTGTGGGAGTAGAACCCAGAACCTTCTGCATCAAAAGTAAGTACGCTACCTTTTGTAATATTAACAATGCAAGCAAACTCAGCATAAGCAGCACTAAACGTTTGTTCCCCTGCAGCTATCAGCTTCTTGCAAAATCTACTTGACGCTCAGCTGTATCTCTGTACTTTGCAGCACAAGAAATCTGGAAAAAGCCAAAATTTATTGGGGGGGACAAAAACTCAAAAACCAGGGATAACATTGCTTGCATAATGTTGAAAAGTTGCTAGAATAAAATACTGTGCTATCACCATACATTTCATTGCCAAGTATTGAACCCAGGACACTGTGCAAAACAGGCAGAGCAACATACCACTACACCAAATCATCTGTTTTATGAAAGAGAGGAAGACTGAAACTTAAATGGCTACCATTTAGTGAATTAAGTTCTCACCATAGCTGTCAATCTGTTCGTACAAAACACCTGAACAAAGCCAATAATGGGGGAATACAGCCCCCAGACATATTCATTGAATTCAGTTCTCACCATAGCTCTCAACCTTAGCACAAAAATCCTGGACGAAGCCAATAATGGGGGAACACAGTCCCAAAAAATAGGACAAAGTTCAGATATCCATCTTATAAACATCAAAAATTGCTAGAATAAAAGGTTTTGTGTTACCATGTACTTTCTGAAGAATATGAAATCTAAAATTCAAATGTATATCATTATTTAGTAGCTTCAGCTGTACTGATTTGCCAGGAAACCACAAATTTTATGAGGAACACACCAAAAATCTGGGCATTCTGCGAAACTCTGGACACCCAAACAACTCATTCATTCCTTCTGTAGTGGCAATAACAAATCCCATTTATTCCTTATCCAAGGCAGGCACCCTGAAGCTTGGGATGGAACCATCCATCCATTCTCTCAGCAATGGACAGTTGGGTGTTGGAGAGTCTTACCATCTAAGCATACTGGGCAGGGCAGTAGCTTACTAGCATAATAATATTGCTTATTGAATTAAGGGATGATTTGGTTTGCTATTTTAGTTATTCTTATTTTTGGACCAGAAATGCCTTATGCCATCTTGTTGTTTAGTTTGGTGTTATTCTACCTTATTCGAGTTCATCGTTAGTCATATTTTGCATCTATATCTTTATTAGGTAAATGTTTTTGACAGTTCACAGCAGCATACTGTCCAGATGAATCCACCCAATCCATCCAAGGAGCGCAGGAAGCACCCCATCACACAACTGTAGCAGTAAAATGTAGTGCTTTATTATGTCGTTTACAGCTTGGAAGCACAGTGCACAATCCCTGCCAGTACTTCATATCTTTTAATGTCATTACAAATAAAATGAAATATTACAAAGCCACAACAAGCAAGAAGGAACATTTTTTGGTGGTTTTATTCAAAAAAAAGATATACAGTAAGGGTAATAGTTACCCACTTTATAAAAACACACACCTCTTCAAAGTAGATTTGTGCTTGTTGCTAGTGGCTTACAGCCATTATGTTAAGTTGCACTAAAAGGCTAGAGGTGCCATTCCATGAGACAGTTAAGGATTCACAAAGTAGACAGAAGTTAGTTACCACTCCAAATGCAAATCATTTTTAAAATGCAGGATATGCAGTACCAGCAGAACCTTAAAAAGAAATGCAGTCTGTATGTGACTGAATGAGAGGTTTTCCTTTTTCTCCATTTCTTCTTTTTTCCATGCTTTATGCCGAATCTCATATTTCAAATGGGACATAGCTTCTGCCATTATCTAAAAATGTATACTGTAATGTAATTCACCTAGACCCGTGTATATGTATATCTATCTGTATGCATATACAAATACACTACTACTGTAGCATGTGTCCTGACTCCTTGGTATACATAGGCTGCACAATGCATGTATTGGGATGTCCACACTCCCACACATTTCATTTACTGAGTACTAGCTCTATCTGTAATTCTTACCTCTATAAACTTTATTTTAATACATTCCACTTTTTCCAATACAAAATCTCTAATACAGAAAATGAAAGCACACCACATCCCAGCAGCTCACTAGCTACTCTAAGATGCAGAAAAGAGTAAGATGTATGCTCCTCATCAGCATGCACTTGCAGTTCAGTCACTTTCAGTGAGTAATAGTTTCATATATCCACACCACACCTTTATCTTAAATGCCATTTTTCAGCCTTTCCACAATTGCAATACATTGCGCCAGTCAGGGTGAAACAAAATTTAAATGACAATTTCTCCAGGAAGATAGAATCTATATTTGGGATTCCTTCTCTCAAAGGAACATAATGAAGAGTATAATTACTTACTTTAGTTATGCACCTTCACTCTGTTTTTCTTCTAACTTCTTTTCTTTCTTCTTCTAACGTCTTTTCTTCTTTCTTCTTCTTTCTTCAGTTCTTCTTCTTGTTCTTCCTTCAGTCTTCACTGCTTCAGCACAGGCTGCACAGCACAGCTGATGAAAATAGCGCCCCCAAAAAATTAAAATCCACAATGGGCAATGGCAATTATTCATTAAAAAAATAATCGTTCCTTCCTGGAATCCCGTGTGTCTATCACACAGTTACGATTGAATCAATACACAGTCACAAGCTAACTGACCAGACTATCTGATTGATTCTCGCCCTTTTCCCAGCACATAAATCCCAGGAACAGAGCGACAACCAATCAGCAGCATTTGCCCAGCAAGCACGTCATGACGTGCCTGTGGACGTCGCAGTCCGAGCCCCTTCCATATCTATGCTGTTTGTGTCTCAACCGCATAGACTTCTGGGAAGTTCTGGGCATCACAATGATGCCTACTTTGCTCCTCCGGGCTGCAATGAAAACATTGCAGCAAGAATTAAAAAAAAAAAAAAAAACTCTGTTGCGATTGAAGTGCGCAATGCGCATGCGCGTAATTTCGAGTCGCGGACTCGAAATTTAAAGTAGAAAAACAGATTTTTTTTTTTTACATAAAAAAACAAAATAAACTACACTCAGCTGTCTAGCTGAGGGGCTGCAGTCCGGCAGCCCGATGCCACGAGCCGCCCCTGGATTAGTAACACATTATCTCCAAATAGGGGCAACGTAAACTGTCTCAGACCCCAGAAGAAACCCTGAAGAGCAGCCTTCCTGATGTACATGGACAAAGGTACAAGGTGTCATGCAAACAGGAGAGGCATTGGGGGCAACTTTGATGTGTTTCTCTGATAAACTGAAAATTATCTGATAGTCTGACAGAATTTTTCACTTCAGCCATTGAGCTATGATATACATCTTGTATTAGCTTAATAAACATATCTAGGAAAGACATTCTCTGTTTACACCTCAGACAAGTAGGATCATTCAAAAATTGCTTCTTCTTCTGGTATCTTCCACCATTAATATTTATTTATTTATTTATTTATTTATTTGACATTTGTTAACCAGGTTGAATCCAACTGGGCCAGAAGCCCGTTTCAGTGGAGACCCGAGGAGAAAAGCTCCAATTGTTAATACAAAGAAAAATATAAGTACAAAACCATATAAAAAATGAAGGTATGGTAACATAAAGGAGTACTTAAGCAGTTACATAACACAGAGAAATTATGTACAAAGTAGTCATAACTAAAGACAGTCTAAACTGTTACAACAGACAGATACATTGTGTACAAGGTAGTCAGGCAGGATGTAAAAAAATGAGAAAAAGTCAAGTGTGAAATAATATACAAGGCTATTTTGTATAAAGGTATTTACATATTAAAATATATGTGTTTGCATAGAAAGTAGTTGCACTTGAAAGTATTGTATGACATCTTTATGAAAGAGGACAAAAGAAATGGGAGTTATGCCAGAGAGAAGAAATGTGGAAGACAAAGATGGAGGATGGAGACAGAGGGGGTTAGGTGTGGTTTAGACAGGAGCAGAGCCATGTGTTTGCAAGATAGTCTTTTAGCTCTTTTTTTATATATTTTTGGTGTGAGATATTTCTTATATAAGCAGGGAGTTTGTTCCAGGCCTGAGACACCAAGTATTTGTATAGGAGTTTGCCTATGTTTTTGTTTGGTTTGTAGATGTCAAGGATATGTTGATCGGAGCTGCAAAGAGGTTGGTTAGGAGTATAATTGGCTACAAGTGAGGAGAGGGAGGCACAGGCAGTAGATTTTTAGAGTACTGAATCTGTTATTTGTAGCTGAGACAGTATGAATTGTTGGGGGAATTCTAGCCAATTTAGCTTTTTTTGTGCATGGCAGTGGTGAGAGCTGTAGGGTAGGTTTGTGTCTAATCTAGCTATAGGCTTGTTCAGGCTTGGAGAGTAATGAAGATTGTATGTTTGTGAGAATTGGGGCTATGTAGAGTAGACAGGGTAGGAGGAAACCTTGAACCAGAGAAGGTTTAGAGTTAGAGGTGAGGGATTTCTTATTTATGTAAAGTAATTCCAGTTTTTGATATCTTTTTTATACTCTTCTGAATGTGATGATTGAATTTTAATTGATCGTCTATTATGGTGCCAAGCAGCTTAGTGTGAGGTTCTGCTTCAATCGTGGTATTGTTGAGGGATATGATGATAAAGGTGGATTTGTGATGCAATAGAGTTTGAGAGAGGAATAGAAAAAGTTTTGTCTTTTTTTGAATTTAAGATAAGCTGGTTTTCTGAAAGCTATCTTTCAATAGACTGAAAGGAGCTTTGGGTATGTGTGATGAGGTGAGAAATGTTGTCGGAGAAGGAGATAAGTGTGGAGCCGTCAGCATATTGTTTAAGAGAAGAGTGGTTGCGGGCTGTATGTAGGTTGTTAGTAAAGATTTTGAATAGGAGGGGCCCCAGGATAGTGCCTTGGAGGACTCCAGATTTGATAGGTAGGAAGGCAGAGCTGGAAGTGTGCTATCTTACAGAGTGTAGACTATTGGTGAGGTAACTGGAGAACCAGTTAAGAGTGGAAGAAGAGATGTTTAGTTTAGATAGTTTATTTAGTAGTTTGAAGTGGGATACTGTATTGAAGGCTTTTCAGAGATCAAGGAATAGACAGGAGGTTGTTGCCCCTATTCTCAGCTACAGTTTGAGTAAAAGATAGGAGGGCAATGGCAGTACTGTGGTTTGGCCTAGACCCATGTTGGGTGGGAGTCAGAAGATTTTTTGGGTCCCTATTAAATTAACGACAAGTCAAAATGTCAAACAGCCAAATATCCGAAAAGGCCATTCCTCAAAATGAGTATTGTGGGGGGCTGCAACCCCCACATCCCCTGCTAATTATATATACCAACTCTGAGATCACACTACAGTGAGGAAAGGGTACATTTTCCAGTATTCATTGTTCTGCGATCTTACAATACCGATATTGAGGAACAGCCTTGTCGGATATTTGGCTGTTTGACATTTTGACTTTTTGTTTATTTAATAGGGACCTGATTTTTCATGTATTAATAGTTTCATAAGCTGAGTATGAATGCATTTTTCAAGGATTTTAGAAAGTGGGAAAAGAATAGCTATGGGTCTAAAACTGGATGGGTCAGTGGAATTTCTCCCTTTATGTAATGGTATTGTATAGAAGGATTTCCATATGTCAGGGACAGTGGCTTCTTGAATAGATCTGGTTATAAGATGAGAGATAGGGTAGGCTATAGCATCAGTGACAAATTTGAGGAAGAGGGAGGTAGGTTATCAGTAGAGGGAAAACAAGATTTATGTTTGAGCAGGGGTAATTTGATATAGGAAGTAGAAACTGATTTGAGTGAGAAGGATGTTCTGTTGGATGGGGTAGGAGAGGAGGTGGGTGATTGGTGTTGTGATCTGCCTTAGTAAGTTTAAAGATAGAATCTATAAAGTAATTGTTAAGAAGGGTGGCAGTTTCCTGTGGGGTGTTATTTGGGTAGGGGTTAGGGGTAGTAGTGTTACCTGAGTGAAGTATTTTATTGATGGTGTTCCAGAATTGTTTTGGATTGGTTCATTGGCAGGATTGGGGTGTACTGTGGCATTGTTTCTTGTCTCTGTTTATTTGTGTTTTGGTATGGTTTCTGAGCACTTTGTAATGTTGGAGAAGTGATGATACTTTACTTTTAAGCCAGGATTTCCATACCCTATCTTGTTTATAATAAAGTCTTGATTAAAGTATCACACGCATCTGCTTCTCTACCAGAAACCCTTTCTAATCCACATGGATCACTTTTGGCATGCTTCTTCATATGCTTTTAGCTGAAATGACTATAAATAACATACATTCATTATTCAGTACTGAAACCAGCCTGTAGAAGGAAGACAGTGCAGGATTCTTCCTTTCTTTTAAGGTGACAGAAATCAGCACTGCTTTACATAGCTAAAGAACATTTGCTTACTTTATGACTTCATTCAGTAACTTAACCCTGATGGGGACCATATTGTCCTGGAACTATTTCTGTACATCTAGTGGAGTCCCATCTAACTCCAGGGATGTATTCAGAGATTGCCCTAAGAACAACACCTTTAATTGCTATTTAGTTATACATGCCTTATTAAGTTAGCTGTTTGGCTCTCACTGATTCTGGGAAGTTCAGATTCATTTTGAAAGAAAGCCATGGTGTCCAAATCATTTGTAAACTAATCAGGTCCTCTCTAGAGATTCATAGTAGTTCTGAAGCTTCCAGATTTTCCACTAAGCTGCTATACTACCTTACAACTAACTACTCTCACCTTATATTATATGTGTGTGTATCTATTTCTATAGCTGCCTGTCTACATATATATCTACACACACGCACTCACACACACACATATATATATATATATATATATATATATATATATATATGTATATATATATATATATATATATATATATATATATATATATATATATATATATATATATTTCTATCCAACACCTGGTGTCGCAATTTTAGATGTAAATAATATCAAACTGTAAGCCCTTCAAGACAACTGGTTGAAAACTAAGCCTTTTATTTTCAAAATACAGTTCTACCTATTGCTTTACTATGTTGTAAGTTACTGTTTCTTCAGCTGTTAAATGTGCAAGACTCATTTGGTACCTCTTCGTAGTCTCAACAGTTTTAAGACATTTGTCTTTCTTATCTTTTTTAATTTGTTGCATTTATATCCACATCTTATTTTACAAGTAGCCTTAAATTTTTTTCCAGGCTTCTATCTGAACCTTACTACTTTCTCTCAGCCCACTTTTCTTAAACTGATTTATAGTTAACAGATGCGGAAGGAAACAGAAGTGCTTGAATATACTTTTCAAATGTTCCCTGCAAAGTCACTGTTTCTGCAGAGTGGTCTGACTATAGCAAGAACCTGCATTATATGACTTTACCTTATACACATGTTCTTCTTTTATATTCACTACACAGCTTTGACCAGTCAATGAATCTAGGGGAATAATAGTAGAAATTGTTGAGTTTTTTACTGACTGAAACATAGCATATATATGTATCGAAAAAACTTAACAGTATGAGGAGAAAAGCTTATCAGTAGCTGAGACGTATATCTCCCTCTGGTCATTATTCTACATCTACCGAGCATAAAACCATATTCCATTCACCCATAAATATGGTCAAACCCTGCTGAAAAGCCTGTAACTTTACTAAGCACAACCCAAACTCTGCCTTCTCAACCCTAAGAGGAATATAGAGTGAAACATTTTTTTAATATTGACTCCAGTACCAAGCCTTCATACCTGCATGTTTGATTTGCTTATCCTCAATAACTCCTTCTACTTGCACAGTAAAATATCCAGGTAATAATAAGACTCCCCCTTTTCTTCAGGACCTATACATCATGTCACTGCACCCACCCTATAATCCACAGTTTCTAATTTCCTGTGTCTGCATTGCTTAAATGTGTTTTACTGTAAGACAATAACAGTGGGTTTGTATTTCTTAGCAAAGCAAATATGTCAATTAACATGGACAATATTTTGGACTTATCTTTCTCCAAACGCTAACACACAGACTTTAAGTAGTCCTCCCTTCCCACATATCCACTGAATGCTGACCTCAAAATAGGGCCCTCATTATTTACTTTATTTTATTTATATTTATATTTATTACCTGGGGTGGAGCAGTGTCTGGTTAATTGACTTGCTCTGTGTCACTCAGCCGATGAAGGCTGAGGGAATCAAACCCTAGACCACTGGACCACAGGCACTGCTGTTGCAAGCATGCCACCCATTACAAGATGAATTATACAATTATCCCCTTTGATCACTTAAATTTCCTCTAAGCAGTTTTACTGAGAAAATGATGTCATTAAAATCTGTTTATCTGAATTATATAAAACTCACAAATTTACCACCAATAAATTACACTGGAACTGTCCTTTTATTTTCCTTTCCAAACTTTAGCATTTTATTACATGTACATAGAGAAAAAAGTCTGGTCACCACATGGACAAAGTCATTAGAACACCCTCCTTCACACTGTAAGCTTTTCTTAGTTCCAGCCCAGCAAATGTTGGTACAACAGAAAACATTTACCATTCATCATCTCCACAGCGGTGGCACTGCTAGTCTGTGCATTGCATGACTACAAATGTTGCAAGAAAGAAAGAGGGTTGGAAGGGAGGGAGGGACGGTGGAAAGACATCTCAGGAAAAGCACAGTATCAAATCCAGAGCATGAGTTATGGGCTATGGTCCCCTAAAAATGTTTTTACAGGTGTCCTTCATCTCTGCTATAAATTAAAGTTGACCAACCACCCCCTGAGTCAATATTGGGTCTTGAAATCTGACTGGATGTCAGCAGTTGTGTGATCAGCAGCCCAGAAGCAAAAATGTTCTAAGATACCTCTGTTGTGTTGCCTTTCCCATGCCTTGCTGGTTTTCCCCTCTATGGAATTATATTTTATTTATGGGGTAGTTAAAAAAATGAACAGAATTGAAAGTAGGCCCTTTTCCCAAAACTCTTTCTTCAAGTAGACGTAACATTCCCTCATCATTCAGCTCTTACCTGGTGCCTCTTGGTGAATATTTCACTACATTGTTGCCTTTTTAGGTTAGTATCAGTCCATAAATTGATTTCCACCAGAGGCACATGATCCCCAACTTGGAAAACAGTAAATTTGATGAGCAAATAAATTGCAGATCCACTAACAAACTCCAAAATCAATGATTGTATCAACATTTTTATCCCCATAATGTAAAAAGCAATTAGAGGCGCAAGTGTAAAAGTATAATGAAAAGCTTTTCTCCAGCCAAATGTCTCTTTCCAGTAGAGTCATTCAATACCAAATCCTATTGTACTGAGGTTGCCATACTGCTAATACTGGATACCAGTCATTTCCAAAGTCAAATGCTTTAAGAATCATACCCCCATATACTGGCAATTTCTTACTTTTTGCTCCCCTTTAAAACTAAAAAAGAATTTTCCATTGTTATTTGCTGCCTGACTTATGTAAATATTTTATTTCCACTCATCAGAAGCAACTTGAAATACTCTATACATGTCAGCCTGAACTTTACCCTTGTGCTTTTACATTCCTTAATGATAGGGAAAAAAGACAGCACTTTATCATGTTTCCATCAAATAACCATTGACTAGGTGCTCCAGTGTCCTTATTCTCTATTCTTTTTCATGGCGTATAGATTGCTGAAAAATGCTTTTCTTTTGGAGCAAAGAACTCCAGTCTTTTGGCAGTCAACTCTATAATGTAGAAGGATCTCACTTATTGGCAATCCTGACCACCAGACTAAATGTAGTTGGGTGAAGAAGACACAGCTCTGTCCTTACATTCTCTCCGTCACTCCCTTTAACTGGATACTTTTTCCTGCATATCCTATCTTCACGATCCCCTTGCTTGGCAGGTACTGATTCTATCAGTACTTTGCGGTTCGCTATCCTTTTCTTCAGATGTTTATTTTCTTTCTGTAGATCAATAATTGCATCAGAGTGCTTGCTAAGCGCACAGTCCACTTCTGAATGTTTGGTATGATTTGAAAATGATATGATCCAGCTTAAAGTTTGCTTGCAGGAGTTGAGACAAGGCAATTTCTTCAAGTTAGATGATGGATCACCCACTTCTGCATTGTGATCCACTGTAGGAAAGGAAGAACTGTTTTCGGACACCAAAATATCTGAAACCATACTGAAACTTAGTGAGACTGATTCTGTTAATTTGGAGGTCTTATATTTTACTTTCCTATTCTTATTTCTCTCACTAGACTAAGACATCCAGATTTCCAAATGACTTTGGCCACAAAAAAGACGTTTTAACTTTCCAGTGATGCTAAATATAGTACGTGTAATCTACTGGAGGGGAAAACACTTCAGGGATCCCGTTATAAGCTACAGCACCATACCAGAAGTCCACCCCCTTTAAGCTTTATCTGCTCTGTGTATTACTAGTAACAGTAAAAAAAAATGCTAAGTGTTTTGCTGGCTTTCAAAGTCATGAAGCACTTAGTCCCTTTGTGAGAGCTGTCAGAAAGGTAGCGTAACATAGTCCTTCATGTTTACACTCAACTTCCATCCCTCCTAACTGACAAGATTTTCACCGAATGTCCAGATTTTTACCTCATTTGTTTGGTCTGTTCCTCATAAAGTCCATAGTTTTCAGACAAATCATGGAGGATTGAAGTCACTCAGTAGTGACATACATTTGAGTTTCATAGTTTGTATCCTTCAGAGAAAATGCAGGCAAACACACATCCTGTACCTGTAAGCCTAGGTACTAGGTACTTTTTAAATTGTAAGAGGAAGAGACACCTTATCAGTATGGGCAGCAGGCAGAACCAAATCTTTTATTCTTCTACTATCTTCACAGATTTTGCTGCCTAGTTCAAGACTCAACCTTAACAACTTATGCAGTGGGGTGCTCAACATTTCTTAATGTCGGGTCCCATAAGAGAAACTGAAATGTCCACAGAATTTCTTAGTTTTTCTTTTCACATTGACAGAAAGGAAACACTTTCTGGATGTGGAAATTAAGAAAAAAGAAGATGGAAAACTGGCTACATCTATTAATTGAAAACCAATGTATTGTAATTCCTTTCTTCATTTTAAGAGCAGCTACCCTTTTCACCAGAAGAAAGGTATTTAAAGAGTCAATTTACAATAGTGTCAAGGTTAACATCAGAAGATGCAGAATGCTTGAGGCAGTTCGATTTGTTAAAAATGATGCTCTTGGACCGTGGTTATCCGCCTAAATTGATAGATACCACACGTGAGCAAAAATGGTCTGAGAGATCAGACAAGTATGCACCAATCATTTATAAAGTATTACAAGTAGAAGAAATTAAAGGGACCAATGGAGAAAGAGCCAACAGGTGTGAGTACAACTTGATAATACATTATTCCCTAGATGCCCCTAATATTAGGAACATCATAGTTAAGATCTGGTTATTGATACAAAAAGAAAACAATTTCAAGGGACATTTTGATAGTTTGCCATCATGTACATACAAAAACCATTCTAATATTAAAAGGACTTTAGAGAGACCACACAATAAAATTTGCAGTGGGGATTACAAGATGAACAAATGTGGCCAATACAAGCAATGTACATACATAGAAAATAACTATTGTGAGCCACTATGGGACAAAAATCAAGAAATGGCATGGAAAGGGCAGATACTACTGCTATACATCTAATGTGGTATACCTTGCCAGGTGCCAATCTTGCACATCTTTTTATATTGGAAAAACTAATAACTCACTGAATAAATGGATATACCAGCACATATTTAGCATCAGTAAGAGACAACAAGAGGCCCTAGTGAGGCATGCAATGAATTGTGACTATTTTGCACGTTTAGATTTTCCATTCTTGAAAAGACTGAAGAAGAGAATATTAGTGGTGACTGGCAAAATGTATTATTACACAAGGAATTAAATGGGCAGCTTTGACTAGATGCTACTAGTGCACCGGGATTAAACAAAGCTGTTTTCATAGCTAGTGAATTGAACTATAGAGCCTCTAAAATATAACTAACAAGAAATTACACAGTCATGCATGGAGGATTATGGAATATGTTTAAGTATTTTAAAAATTAGCTTTTGGGTATCTGTCACTTTAAACATTGTTGGTGGAGGTTTTCTGTTACATTGCTAAGTACTTCCTGTTTTTTAAAAAGTGGGTGTCTTATTTAGGTTTTATGGCAATACAGCCTTTTTTAGGTCTTTGTGTTTATTCTGAAGAAGTCTACAATTATGATAGACAAAAGTGCTTAATTTTACTTTAACTATTAAAGTGTGCTTTGGTATCTTCAGTGCTGTATCAATTGTTTTGGGGTTACTGGAAATTGTTTGGTTTACTATCTGTTGTGGTCGCTTACCTGATTTGTTTGGTTTTCAATTCATTTTTAGACGAACTTTGTTAAAACTTCAGGTGGTCAGTAATGGTTCCCCCAGTTGTTAATCAGAAAGCATCTCTTCCGTTTATACTGCTGTCATGTGTTACTTTGCCTACTTTCTCTTTTTTATCTCTGCTATAAAATTTGATTTTCAAGAATACAAATGATAGCCTGCCAGTACATAGACACACACACAGGCACACACAGCTCATGCATGCACACTTATGCAACACACACACACACACACACACACACACACACATTTATAGATATCGAAATGCTAACGTGTTGCATGTAAAAAAATATTTATATATGCGTGTACCAGTAAATAACACCTGTGCTTATAATTTTTAATATACCTCACAAAAAAATCACATATGTTTTAATATAGAATTTATTTTCCTTTTTCCATGTAGTATTATACCCTTCACTATTGCATAACGAACTTCTAAAAATGCCCTGTAAAAGATAACTTACATCAGCTGAAAATGGTACTTTACAGTAGTTTCATTTACAAAGTGAGTTTCAAAGAAAAATAACATGAACTCTTGACTGAAAGCATGGCTTTATATATTCACAGCAAAATGGACATGAAGGGCCTTGTAGATTAACATTTGTAAAGTAGAATGACAGCTGAACAACTTAGATTAGATGTAAAACCTTACATTAATGAAATTACAAAGAGATCAACAGTAGTTTGTTTTAAAAGCCAGGAGGACTCCAAAATGTTTTTCTAGATAGGAATTCTCAGCCCATAGAGGCAAATGAGATGAAACATTTATACTTCAAACATGTTTTTGTAAGTATTTTAGATGCTTTAGAATCATAGTTGGCTGTTTTACACTAGCATTCTGTAGTAAAGACCTGTGTTTACCATGCAGGAAAATCTTTTTTGTTTGTTTCTTTATAGATAGGAAATGCATTTTCCCAATTCCCATCAGGTAGTGATTTACTTTGTCTGTTGTGCCTTGAACTAAAATAAAGCTCATTAACTTTACTCATTGGCACGTTTTGAGCAATAAATAGAGGTAATTTTCATTGTTACCATAGCACATCACCTGTACAGCACTTTGCATAAAATATAGCTGGAAGGTTCACTGAAACTGTAGCATTAGAAACACAAGTCATTTCAAGACAAGCATCTCAGAATGCTTATATTTATGCGTGGAGTCCATGCATTAAAAAAGTCTGAATTTGAAAAATGCTTCAGTGACATAACCCTTGAATATAGCTCTCACCTTGTTCAAGCATCAGGAATAAAACCAAAAGCATTTGGGACAAAGGCCGAAAGTCAGAGACAATTTCTAAATATTATTCTACATCACTTAAAAAAGTTAATAGAGCAGCTCATTTTGCATCCACATGCATTCCATAAACAATAAAAAGTATGAAACTCAATGTCTGTCTGGCATTATTGACTGATGTAATACATACTGATTTACTAGATAATCAAAATGTTTCTGAGACAGGGTAAAAATATGTGGCAAAATTAGGAATGTTCTGAAAATCCAGGAACAGTTGAATGGTATGCAATTGAAATGTGCCTAGGAGAATAATCAATGGCTCATTCTTTGGTGTTTCATTGTTGGTGCATAACTTTTGAATTTGAGAAAGCTCACCATTGTGACAGCTACTGAGAGTTATCCTGTTCCACACCATCTGATTTTGTTCCAGCTGAATGAAAACCTGCTGCTATTAGGGGTACACTGTCTGACAGTTTACCCCTGCTGTTATTATGAGTACACTGTCAGACAGAATAGCCTGACATGTCTATGTTATAAGCATTGCATCCTGTTCCATCTCTCCTTCTTTCATAATCATATGAATTATACTGTACTGTTAAGGGAAATGTTTAAACCAGACAACTGTTTCAGTTAAGAAAGTAACAGTATGACAACAGTGGGAGCAGGCTACTGTTTCTGAAATTACAGTGAAGATTATATAAGTGAGTAACAAAATATTGACGGAATTAACAAGATAAAATAATAAACTGAAGTGTTGATTTTTTATATTTACAAATAAAAAATAGTAACCTTACATATATTAGGTAGTAAACATTTTTCTCATACTCTTTTTCTACACACACACACACACACACACACACACACACACACACACACACACACACACACACTCCCCTCCAATATTCTCAGATCAATTATTTACATCAACCCCCCCCCCATCTCACAAGTACAAGCTCTAAGGTAAAATATGCGTACGGGGTTGGATAACATGCCAGGCTGACTAGAAGCTAGCCTGAAACATAAATTGTCAGGCCCCGCCTACAAAGGCTAGTCAATATTAGCATCTAAAATGGCTTTGTGCCGGATGAATAGAAGACAACTACAGTCATTCCCTTGCACAAAGGTGGGTCTACAATGGGCTTGATGAATTATAGACCCATAAGCCTGAAAAGCCTCATCTGTAGGGCTATGGAAAGGATCATTATGTAACTAACAAACGTGACTTGCAGACCCTTGACCCAACACAGTTCGGATTCATCAACAGCTCCTACATATTTAACTTGGATGAATTCTTCAAAAAGGTCACTGAGGCAATGGATGAGGGCAAATCAGTGCATGTTACATATCTGGACCTTGCAAAGTAATTTGACACCATTTCACACAAAGGCATCATAGACAAACTCTTCTAGCTAAATATTAACTCCTATATAACTTGTTGGATAGTAAATTGGCTCACAAATAGAATACAGGAAGTAAGAGTAGATGGTTCTACCTCGTCCAAAAGACCTGCCATTAGTGGAGTCCCCTAGGGTTTAGTCCTTGAGCCTCTTCTTTCTGGCATGTATTTCTTGCAGATCAAAGCTAATGTTAAGGGTTTATGGCTGACCAAGACTGCAGATGACTGCAACCTCTGTGCCATCATAAACACCCTGGATGACATCAGGATCCTACAAGAGGGGCTATCCTAAACAAATAGTTGGTGCATGGACTAAAACAAAATGCCAAAAAAATGTTTAATCATATCTTTCAGCAAACGTGACTCTCTTTGTAACTATCACATTGAAAACACCCCCCTGAAAACTGATCTTATAGCTAAAGATCTGGAAACCTATGTTGACAATTAAGTGTCTTTTGGCCATCGCATATCCAGTATTGTAAGAAAGCCCTTTTTTTATTGTTCAGCTTATAACTAAAGGTATGGTGTCCACATCCAAGGATGTTATTTTTCCACTGCACTCAGTACTCATTAGGCTGATCATTGAGTGTAATTCCCCTTTTGCTATGTACCTGTCCAAATACCTGAAACAGATGGAATGACTATAACACTTCCTCACCAAAAAATAAGGGACCTAAATCATAAATGCTATGTAGGCCATCTCAAAGTCTTGTTGCTTTTTCCAATATCATAAGGCTAATGAGGGACAACCTCCGTCTTGCGTATAGAGAGTCAACAGACTCTGTTCCGTCAAAACTATTACACATTCGCAAGTCCAGTGGTATAAGTAATATCCACTCAAGGAATCTCAATCTCTTTTGCAAGATTAACAGAACATGCTAGTGAGGTAAGTATATATCACACAGAGAATACCAATTCTATGGAACCATCTTCTCTCCATGTAGAGTACTTCTGTTACAATATTCAAAGGTAACTTGGACGAATGGATTGGTAGTCATAAATTCAATCTCGTTTTAGCACAAACTGGCCTTCATGATAGGGAAACGTAGTTACCTTAACATATACTAATTCATCACACACACAAAATACATGGAGCATACAGAATACACTCAGAAACTAGCAAAAAGATAACTTTCTGTACACATTTATGTCAGAAAAGTGCCAAACATAGAGAATTAGGATCATGTTGCCAATCATAACTAGCTTGTGATATGCCTGACACAAAGATGTCAAGAAATTCACTTTAAAAACGAAGCTTGAGAGATGAATTTCCTAACACCCATGTTAAGAACATGTAACAGGCTGAGTTACGAATGGAGAGACCTAATCATAATTCTTGGAGTGCATGAATCTCTACCTGCCTTCATGCATTGCAGAAGCTAAAGTCAAAAAGTGTCATAATGTTCAGTGCTTTACTTTCTTCTGCAATGTTACTGTTAGGGCAGCGTTATCCAACCACTGGGCAGTGGACCAGTACCGGTCCGTGGAGCACTTGGAGCTGGGCCGTCAAGTAAGGTAAGTGAATGCCTGTATGAGTGTGTATGTGTCTGTGTGTGTGAGTGAATGTGTGCATGAAAGCAAAAGAGTCAGAGTGTGTGTGTGTGTGTGTGTGTGTGTGTGTGTGTGTGTGTGTGTGTGTGTGTGTGTGTGTGTGTGTGTGTGTGTGAGATCTGGAGAGTGTGAGCGATGTGTGAATGAATGCAGGAATGAATGAAGAAGTGGCTGTGTGTGTGTATGTGAGATCGGAAGAGTGAGAGCGATGTGTGAATGAATGCAGGTATGAATGAGGAAGTGGCTGTGTCTGTTTGAATGAATGCAGATATGAATGTGGAAGTGGTTGTGTGTGTGTGTTTGTGTGAGATTGGGAGAGTGACAGCGATGTGTGAATGAATGCAGGCATGATAGAAGAAGTGACTGTGTGTGTATGTTTGAGATCAGAAGAGTGAGAGCGATGTGTGAATGAATGAAGTGTGTGTGTGTGTGTGTGTGTGTGTGTGTGTGTGTGTGTGTGTGTGTGTGTGTGTGTGTGTGTGTGTGTGTGTGAGAGTTGAGAGCGATGTGTGAATGAATGAAGAAGTGTCAGTGTGTGAGATCAGAAGAGTGAGAGTGATGTGTGAATGAATGAAGAAGTGGCTGTGTGTGTGTGTGTGTGTGTGTGTGTGTGTGTGATCGGAAAAGTGAGTGCGATGTGTGAATGAATGCGTAAGTGGGTGTGTGGCATGTGGGTGTGAAACCGGGAGAGTGAGAGCGATGTATGAATGAATGCGTAAGTGGGTGTGTGAATAAATGTGTGAATGAATGCAGGTATGAATGAGGAAGTGGCTGTGTGTGTGTATGTGTGAGATCGGGAGAGTGAGAGCGATGTGTGAATGAATGAATGCAGGTATGAATGAGGATGTGAATGAGTGTGTGTTTGACTGGGAGAGAGTAAGAGTGCTGTGTGAGTAAATGCAGGTATGAATGAGGGAGTGACTGTGTGTGTGTATGTGTGAGATCCGGAGAGTGAGAGCGATGTGTGAATGAATGAATGCAGGTATGAATGAGGATGTGACTGAGTGTGTGTTTGACTGGGAGAGAGTAAGGGTGGTGTGTGAGTGAATGCAGGTATGAATGAGGGAGTGACTATGTGTGAGAGATTGGAAAAGAGTGAGAGCGATGTGTGTGAGTGAATGTGTGCATGAATGCAAAAAAGACTGTGTGTGTGTGTGTGTGTGTGTGTGTGTATTATGGAGAAAATGTATACAAGCCTCATTGCTGTTGCTGCAGCGATCACACTCACTCTTCACTCTCTCTTTCTCTATCTCTCCCCCTCTCTCTCTGTCTCTCTCACACACACACACACACACACACACACACACACACACACACACACACACACACACACGCACGCACACCTCAACCTCTTACTTAGATCAAGAAATCTGGACAAAGCCAAAAATAATGGGGGAACAAAGGCCCAAAATAGGGACCCTTTTAAGTGCTGCTCTTACAAACTTTGAAAGTTGATAGAAATACAGGTTTTGCATTAGCATGAATTTTCTGAAGGGTATGAAGTATGAAACTCAACTGTCTCTGTCATTATTTTCTGACTTCAGCTACCGTGATCTGCCAGAAAACAACAATTTTATGAGAAAAAGACCAAAAATATGAGGCAAAAATCTAGACATTCTGTGAAAATCTGTACAGCTGAAAGGTATGCTGGACAAACACAAATAATAGGGACAGATGTTAAATATTGCTCTTATAAACAAAATCAGTAAGGTTGCCATTAGGTTTACTTACCTCTCAACCATAGTAGATCAATGTTATGCTGTTAAGCAGATTGTACACTTCTTTTTTTTTGTTTGGCAATTATTGCCAATTGTCTTTTTATTGTACTTTTGGAGCTTTTCTCCATGGGTCTGGCCTCCTCATTAAACAAATGTCAAATAAATAAATACTTTATTAGGCACGCCGCTAGATGGCCAGTCTGTGGAGAATTGTCTTACATTGATACTGGTCCTTGGTGCAAAAAAGTTTGGAGACCACTGTGTTTGGGGATAAGGTTTTAGGTAAAGTAATGTCTAGGGATGAGGAACGTGGCAGCAGCATATTTAAGGTATGGGTTGGCACACATGAGTCCGGATAGATGGGGGGGCTTCAACTGACCCCAGTCATCACATTACCATATCAAAAGCTCTTTCTCTTACCTATTCAGACAAATTATGCCGAGATGTACTGTTTTTTTTTTTTTTTTTTTTTTTTTATGTTGGCTGATCAATAAGGGAAAGCATTTTATGATGAGTTTAGTTTTTGTCCTTTGTTTATGTCATATAAAATGAGACCACAGTAAATCATTTCAAAACTTTTCCCACCTTTAATGTGACCTATAACCTGTACAATTCAATTGAAAAACAAACAAATCTGTTAGGGGAAAAAATATAAAAAATAAAAAAAATGTACAATACGCTGGTTGTGTAAGTGTGCACACCCTTAAACTAATACTTTGTTGTGTGTACACACCAATACTTCGTTAAAGCAACTTTTGATTTAATTACAGCATTCAATCAGCATGGCACATCTTGACTTGGCAATATTTGCCCACTCTTCCTTGCAAAAACACTCCAAATCTGTAAGTTTGTGAGGGCATCTCTTGTGGACAGCCCTCATCAGGTCACTCCACAGATTTTCTATTGGATTTAGGTCTGGGCTTTGGGAGGGCCATTCCAAAACTTTAATTTTCTTCTGGTGAAGCAATTCTTTTGTCAATTTGGATGTATGCTTGAGGTCATTGTCATGTTGAAAGGTGAAATTCCTCTTCATCTTCAGCTTTCTAGTAGATGCCTGAAGGTTTTGGGCCAAAAGTAACTGGTATTTGGAACTGTTTATAATTCCTTCCACCTTGACTAAAGCTCCAGTTCCAGCTGAAGAAAAGCAACCCCAAAGCATGATACTGCCAGCACCATGCTTCACCATGGGGATGGTGTTCTTTTGGTGATGCGAAGTGTTGTTTTTGCACCAAACGTACCTTCTGGAGTTGTGGCCAAAAAGTTCAACCTTGGTCTCATCAGACCATAACACATTGGAAGACTTGATGTATTGTTTTGCAAATTTTAGCCAGGCCTGGATTTTTTTTTGTGTAAGAAAAGACTTCCACCTTGCATCCCTACCCCATAGTCCAGACATATGGAAAATACGGGAGAGTGTTGTCACATATAATACACAACCAGTACTTGCCAGAAATTCCTGCAGCTCCTTCAGTATTGTTGTAGGTCTCTTGGCAGCCTCCCTGACCAGTTTTTGTCTTATCTTTACATCAGTTTTGGAGGGATGTCCAGTTCTTTGCAATGTCACTGTTGTCCCATATTTTCTCTGCTTTTTGATGACTGTCTTCACTGTGTTCCATGGTATATCCAATGCTGTGGAAATTTTTTTGTACCCTTCTCCTGACTAATACCATTCAACAATGAGATCCCTTTGATGCTTTGTAAGCTCTCTGTGAACCATGGCTTTTGCTGTAGCAGGCAACTGAGTAAATGTCAGGAAAATCTTACTAGGACAGCTGAACTTTATTTGGGGTTAATCAGAGTCTCTTTAATTGATGGCAGGTGTGTACCCAATAAGACTGAATGCTGCAATTAAATCAAAATGTGCTTCAACAAAGTATTAGTTTAAGGGTGTGCAACCAGCATATTGTATGTTTTTTATTTTTTATATTTTTCCCCTAACACATTTGTTTGTTTTCAATTGAAATGTACAGGGTATAGGTCACACTAAAGCTGGAAAAAGTTTTGAAATTATTTATTGTGGTCTCATTTTTTGTATGACAAAAACCTGGCATTTTAACAGGTATGTGTAAACTTTTTATCTTCACTGTGTAAATATATATATATATATATATATATATATATATATATATATATTTTTTTATATATATATATATATATATATATATAAATATATATATATATAAATATATATATATATATATATATATATATATATATACAGATATACATATAAACCTACATATGCGGAGGTCCTTACCAGAAGCTTACCTAAATATCAGAGACCTCACAAACACTAACACAAACACAAGCACAATTCCCATAATACATTCTCTGCAGCACAAAGTACACACAATATATCACACACCAGTGTCTCAACAGTCAAGACCTAAAAGCATAACACAAAAGCAAACATCTTAGTCATAGGTAATTAAATTGTGAGACACACACATGTCCCTCTCACCAGGCTGGATAAGGAAAGTCACAGTCAGCTGTCTTTCGGGTGCCAGGATCCACATCTCACAGACACGCACACACATATACACACACACACACACACACACACACACACACACACACACACACACACACACACACACACACACACACTCAAATCTCTCAACAACAGGCACTGTTATGACTCCATCATAGTCCATGTTGGTGTGAATGATTTGAGACGTACCTCACTGGACTATATGACGAGAGACATGACTGAGCTCTCTGATTATGTGTCTCAGGCAGGTATGTTCCTAGTCTTAAGCAGCATTTTACCTTCACCTAGGATGATACTTTAATGCAAACAAAAAAATGATTGACTTCCAACAATTGGCTTAGTTTCTGGTGTCATTCAAAGAGGATCCAGTATCTGTCAGCCTGGGATGACATGGTCAACAGACCTCAATATTTTGCCAGAGATGATCTTCATCTGTCACCCCTGATATTTTGGTTACTGGATAAGGCTCCTACCACCCCTGTAGTGCCTTTTTTATGCAATGTCACAAGAACAAAATTCCCGACATAAAAATACCCTCTAAAAACAACCTCAAAGTTATGCTGCTAAACACTAGGAGTCTAGACCAGAAACGGCACTCACTAGAAGCAGTCCTCACCTTGGAAGATCCTGACATTTGTGCAGTCACTCAGACCAGCTTTAAGGCTGCAGAGAGCACCCCAGCTATACCAGGTTACATTTCCTTCCACACATTCAGACCACAAACTGAAGGTGTGAGAACTAAAGGAGGTAGTGTATTAATATACATTAAAGATAAATACACCTCTAGTTTGCTTAAACAGCTTGATTCCCTTGAATTACTTCAGGTGCAATTGACTGTAGGTAAGACCCCTCTTCAGGTCATTGTCAGCTATAGAACCACCTCCATGAATGAGGACATCCACCCAGCCTACTTGGATCTACTTGAGTCAATCAAAATACAACCAAACACTGTAGTTTTGGGTGACTTTAATTACCCGTCCATTGACTGGGTAAATTATACGTGTTCTAACTCACTCGCCCAAAGGTTCCTGGACTTTGTTAACTCCAATGCCTTGGACCAGCTGGTTGATAAAACCGCAAGGGGCTCAAACATCCTGGATCTGATGCTCACCAACATAGGGGACCGCTGCACCACCCACACTGTGTGGCTATCCCTGGAGAGATCTAACCACAAATCAGTCTTGCTAAAAGTAACTATAACACAAGCCCCCCCCCCCAGCAACAACTAAACTAAAAACTTCTCCAACGCTAATTACAACCTCTTACATGACAACATGAATAGCTTCATAGCCCCTCTACCTACTGATGGAACAGATGCATATGCTGAGTTATACAGCAATGCTTTATATGAGCACCTGTACAATTGTATTGACTCTGCCATACCTGATAGAACCAAAACAAGATCTTCAAGGAAAAATAAACCTGCCTGGTGGACAACTGCCATTAATAGACTATACAATAGGAGAAAGAAATTGCTGCCTAAGAGTAGGAAGGAATGGTCTCAAAACAGGAAACACTCCCTCCTTAACTTAAACAAGCAAATAAGACTCCTAGCGAAGTCTTCGAAAGCAAACTATGAATCCAAATTAGCTTCCCTAACTAAGGATTACCACAAGACATTCTTCAGTTACATCTGTAACCTCAAAATTAAGGCCCAGATATGCACTGAAATTGTAGTTAATGGTACTACGTATACAGAACCTGTGGATATAGCAAACCTGCTGGCTGGCAGGTTCAATGAAAACTTCACTCCCCTGTCCCCGCCACATATACCCCAAAGCATCCCTAACACCTGTCCCCCTCCTAGTAGTTCTGAGGAGCAGGTCTTAACCTCCGTTTCCAAGGTCAAAAATACACCCTCTGTGGGGACCAGACTACATCCCGGGCTGTGTTCTACATGGTTAAAGCAGGAATTAGCATCACCATTGCTCATGCTTTTTAATCACAGCCTGAGGACTGGCTTCATCCCAGTGGAATGGGAAACAGCTGCAGTCATCCCTTTGCACAAAGGGGGTACACCCATCGACCCCAGGAACTATAGACCCATTAGCCTGACCAACCTTATATGCAAGGCCATGGAACAAATCATCATGGACCTTATTAGCAGAAAACTGCAGCACCAGAAAAACATCAGCTTGGGACAAGAATGTGATATAAAAGAACTTGAGCAGGAGTGAGCATATAAATATTTGGGAACTGATGAAGGATCAACAATAAAACATGAACAAATGTGAATAAAAGTCAGGAATACTTTAGAAGACTTAAATTAATTCTGAAAACAGGGTTGACATCTAGGAACAAAATCCAAGCTATAAACCAATTTGCTCTTCCTGTCCTAACTTACAGTTTTGGAGTGATTGACTGGCCCCAAAACATGTTGGATAGATTAGACAGGAAAACAAGAAGGATGTTACATGCTCGCCAAATGATTTAGAAAAATCAGTGTATACCAAGATTATATATTCCCCGTTCCAATGAAGGATGGGCCTCCTTGAAATTGATTACATGTATAGATCTGCAATTGTGGGACTCCACACATATCTGCTGACCTCACAAGACCCAGATGTAGTGAAAGTTTTGAAACATGAGGAGAATAAATCTAAGATGACTTCTCTGCTTAATTTAGCAGAAGCATATTGGAGTCAAGCAGGAATGGAAATGAAACCAGAAGTAGATAAAAATTAGGCAGCAACTGAATGTGCCAAAACAAAAGAAAGAATATAAGGTGTAGGACCAGATGAGAAGGCAAGAAATGTGGAAAAAGCATATAGTTGCAAGTATAGAAAACTTCTGAAAGAACATCATGTTGATCAGGAATGAATGCAGGAATGGTTAAGGAGAGGCGAATTTAAGCCAAGAGATGAAAGGCTAATATTGGCAGCCCCAGATAGTGGGCTACGTACATGCTGATTTACAAAGTCCATTGAACACGTGGGAGAAACAGACAAATGTAGGCTTTGTAAATCCGAATTGGAAACAGTCGCACACCTCATTGCTGGTTGTGACATACTAATGGCAGAAGTACTGTATACTAAAAAGCATAATAATGTGGCAAGACTGCTGCACTGGGGATTGTGCAAACATTATGGTATTGAAGTGGCTGAGAACCCCTGGAAACATGAGCCACAAAGCATCATAGAAAATTATTGAGTTTATATCACATGGGATCATCCATTACCAACAGTTCAAAAGATAGATGCTAGAAAACTGGATACAGTGGTCCAAGAAAAGAAGACGAAAGTAGCATTGATCATTGAAATCGCTATACCCAGTGACTACACAAAGTCATAAAATATCAGGATATGCAGGCAGAAACTATAGCAATGGGAAAGAAAGATACCCAGACAGTTGCAATAGTAGTAGGAACAATGGGTCTTATAAAAAAGAATCTACAATCGTATTTAGATATGTTACCAATCCATGTAACTCCATATGAATTGCAGGAGTCATTACTGGACACATTGTGGGTGCTGTGAAGAGCACTTTTGCCTGACATCAAAGATTGAAACAATACTAATTTCATGAACTTTAATTGTACTTTGACTTAGGAATGTGATCATAGTATTAAAAACCCAAAAGACTTCGAACAATTAAAAAGATCTTATTAATAAAGATATAAGAAATCTCCAAACACTCCGCCCCACCTAGTTTGGCTTTGTCAAGGGGAAATTATGCCTGTTAAAATTGGTGGACTTCTTCAAGACCAAAGCCCTAGGTTAGGGGAAATCTATACATATGGCCTACCTAGACTTAGCCAAGGCCTTTGACACAATCCTCCACTCAGGCATCATTGATAAACTCACCCAGCTGGGTGTCAACCCATATATTATCAGGCAGGTTGCAAACTGGCTCACTGATAGAAATCATACAGTCAAAACTGGGGACTCCACCTCCTCCAGCAGACCTGTAACCAGTGGTGCTCCACAGGAAATGGTTCTGGGACCCCTATATATGTAATCTACTTCTCTGAAATACAGGCTAAAACTAAAGGACTGTGGCTGACAACATTTCCCAATGACTGCAAACTGGGTGCGATCATTGAAACTCCTAGTGATGTCAATATCCTTCAAGAAGGTCCTACACAGACTAATGACTGGTGCCAAAGTCATGGTCTTAAACTCAATGCAAAAAAATGCATTATCATCCCCTTCAGCAAGGGTGATATTTTTGCAAATTACCTCATCAATAGCAATAC
Organism: Protopterus annectens; assembly: GCF_019279795.1. Taxonomy (NCBI): domain Eukaryota; kingdom Metazoa; phylum Chordata; order Ceratodontiformes; family Protopteridae; genus Protopterus; species Protopterus annectens. The sequence continues at coordinate 153,327,817 of NC_056729.1, read as the reverse complement.
CCTAAACAATCAGTCAATGGTGAGAGATCTGGGCTCACAGGTTAACAGCAACTTTAACTTCGATCATCATATCTCCACAGTGGTTAGAAGGGCATTTTATATTGCTCATCTCATAAGTAAAGGCATTGCCTCCAGGAAAAAAGAGGTTATAACCCCCCTGCACTGCTCCCTTATCAGGCCAATAATAGAGAACAACGCTCCCTTTGGTACGTTCCTTTCCAAACACCTGCAGCAATTGAAGAGACTATAAAAGTTCCTTACAAAGAAAATTCAGGGTCTTCAAGATCTTTCTTATGTGGACAGACTGAAATCATAGTCACTTTACTCTCTGCCATACAGACTGCTCAAAGGTGACCTGTTCATTGCATATAGAGCAATCTCATCCAACTTTAATGGAATTGCTGCACATTCCCAAGTCAAATGGCACATGGGTCACTCGCTCAAAGGCCCTTAACCTGGAATGTGACATCAACAGAACTTGCTGGAGAGACAGATTTGTCTCACAGAAGTTGCCCCACCATTGGAACAGGCTTCCTATTCATTTTAAATAAAGCCCCTTATTGGTCTTATTTAAACGTAATTTGGACAATTGGATGAGTAACCAGAGATTCACTCCAGGGGTTCCACTTATGTCCCTCTTGGTCAGGGGCAATAGGTTCTGATTTTAGTGTCTGCTTGAACCAGATACTCTTGGGGAACATAGGCTGAACTTGGCTAAGCTTTTAGTGGCCCTGGGGCCATTAGCCTAGTAACCTCTTATGGTCCTATGATTCTATATGCATACATATATAGTAGGCGATTGTTCTGCTCCAAAATAGGATAAATTTTAAATTGCTCTTACAAATTTAGAAACTTGATAGAATAACACGTTTTGCATTAGCATGAATTTTATGAAGGGTATGAAATCGAAACTTAAAAGTCTGTCATTATTTTCTGACTTCAGTCCTCAATGATTTCCCAATGATTTGCCAAAAAATAAAATTTTATGAGGAACAGACCAAAAATATGAGGCAAAAATCTAGACAGTAGGAGTTATGGATGGGACATTTGCAGCACTGAATGGCTTTTACCTTCAGCTAGATCAGCTAAAACAACTTTTTTCATTATTCAATTTTTGCTGATGGTCCTTTGTATAGTAACGAGTCCCCCTGTACTCATCACTCATTAGACCTATGATTGAGTACAATGCCCCGTTCGGAATGTATCTGACCAGACACCTGCTGCAGCTTGAAAGGCCCCAAAAGTTCCTCACCAAAAGGATAAAGGGTCTCAAAAATATGTCTTATGCTGCCCGACTGAAAGAACTCCAGCTCTATTCAGTCTCATACCGCTTGCTCAGAGGTGACCTGTGCCTGACATATAAGGCCATGTCAAACCCAGATTTGATGAATATGCTTCACCTCAAAAAATCTAGATCCCTCAGAACCACAAGGGCGGGAGACTTAAACCTTGACACGGTTATAAATAGAATGTGCTGGAGGGACAGATTCATCACCCAGAGACTCCCTATGCTGTGGAACAAAATCCCGGTACATGTGAGGCAGAGCACCTCTCTGGCCTTGTTCAAGAGGAATCTTGACCAATGGATGGGAGATTGCAGATATACCCCAGGGATTACTTCAGTGTCACTGCTTGACAGAGGCACAGCAAAATGATAGGCATAGTTTTTATTCAAACTAAAGGGGTGGCGAAAGCCACATAACTATGGGCTAGGCTTATAAATGCCCTTGGGCAGATAGCCTAGTATGAACCTATGAACCTATGAACCTATAATTCTTTTAAAGGCAAAATGACTTTCAAGTATTCTCAACTGACACATCTGAATGACTATGCAAAATAAAACTTCTCTGTCGGAGCTACTTCATATTTTAGTCTTAAAAATCTACAAAACAAATAGTGGGATTTAATAAACTCCATATAGGCTTCGTGCAAAGCCTACACAGAGTTTACATGTGTGCACGGTGATGTGTGGTGAGCAGCAACACTCATTGTATATTCATGCTGCGCACAACATTTAAACATAAATAAGTGAGGTTTCATGGCTGGAAACAGTGTTGCTGGCCAGGAAACCATGTAAGCAAGCATGGATAGCACCCTTGTTTAAATTAGAGCACTTAAGGTCCACAGTTTTGGGTGGAATGCCACAATGATCACCAGGGCTTCACAGATACTCTTAATCTCCTAGTGCAAGACATCTACACAAAGGCCAACATAATGGGGGCACAATGACCCAGAAATAGAGACATATTTGCCATATAGAAATGTGTTAGAATAACCAGGGGTTTGTGTTAAGATATATGTTCTGAAGGATTTGAAGTCTGAAACTCAAATGTATGTAATATTGAGTCACATCAGTCCTGAGATCATCCCAGTGATATGACAGAAGCCAGAAAGCCACAGTTTGATAAGGAAAACATCTGGACATTCTATGAAAATCTGGAGAGTTGAGAAGTATGAATGTTAAGTACATGGTCCAAACACAGTACAGGACAGTGTATCTACAGTGCAGAGTATTGTGAAATCCCATTCCTGGCATTCTGTACTGAAGTTATGTAAATGATTTTTAAGGATTAATGAACTGCCATGTAAAATAAACACGCAGGGGATGTGTGTGTGTATTGAACAGGGACACAGATGAATTGTAGGAATAAACACAAGGAAAGAGGACAGGTGAAACAACCTAATGTACAGCAGATGAGGGCATGTCAATGGGAGACTGTTGTAGCAGCACCACCAATCACATATCAGTATGGTACAGTAGGGACTGCACAGTGAAAATCTGCATTATGTGGCTGTCACAACAGGCGACATAACTATGGGAAGGATGTCTGTGTAAGATAATCATCCTAGCATGAGTAATGCAGAGTACATCTATCAGGGATCTGACATACAATTGGGGTAGGGTGCATATTGTGAAGCTGTGCAAACTGATTTGCCTGAATACGAGAGTAATCTCAGCAAAGGTCTCCAGCAAGGGGGGCACAGGAAAAGATCATGGATAACATTAAAAGAATCAACCACAATCATGGACGATATCAAAATAATACCACCAATAATCCCATACCTCTGACATAACATATGTGATTTACAGTGCTCAGAGATGATTTTGCACAAACACACTTGTACAACTATTATGATATGTCCACTCTCTATGAAGGTAATCACACATACTGTCGTGGCACCGTAATATCAGCTGGAGGTATGAGAAGGGACACTGCTAAACCTGTATGCAATATTATGATCAATACAGGCTAGTTGACTGGTGTGCATGGTATATATATATATATATATATATATATATATATATATACACACACACATATATATATATATATATATATATATATATATATATATATATATACACATATATATATACACATATATATATATATATATATATATATACACACACATATATGGGTCTAGGACTTTTGAACAAAAGTTCAAAAGCCCGAATCCATTACCATCGGACTCACTTTAATGAAAGCGCTTTCATCGAAAAAGCACTTTCGTTAAAGTATGTTAAAAAAAACACAAAATCAACTTGAATGCAGGGGGACAAGTCCCCTGCACCCCCCCACACATCCCCTACTTTAATATTCTCACTCCGAGGTGGCACTACAGTGGGGAAAAGGGAATTTTCCCTTACCGCACCATAGTACGACCAGAACAACAAGCATACTTACGCAAAAGTGCAGCTTCAGTGAACAACACTTTCGAGCAAGTATGCTCACCAAATTGGGATTCGGTGAAAGATGCGGTCGAGCATCTGTACGGATCCTATATATATATATATATATATAGAGAGAGAGAGAGAGAGAGAGAGAGCACAATCCACACTTTTACGAATATTATCCATGTCATTAATGTTGTCAAACACCTATGTATGTACTGTGTGCATCACCAGAACAGGTAGCACACATGCATCTGGTGAAACAACATGATGGGGGTTCCGCACCATCAGAGAGTAATGTTTATGCCAGAAAAAGAATACCTAGGTATGGCAATGAGTTGTGTGACAGCTCACTGTGACAAAGGTGGTTCACTTCAGTTACACATCCCTGGAAAATGTGTAGGGAGGTACATGCAGGAGGGTGCATTGTACTCAGTTACTGATGTGATGAAGGTTGTGAACTATGGAGATAATATGGCCTCTGATGTGGATACCCTGCACATACTCAGTAGTTGTGTTACATACAAGGAAGTAGTCAGCACTGGGGCCACATGCTGGTGGATGTTCCACTTGTTATCTACCATAGGACACAGGTAACATACCTATTGGTCTGATTATATGGTGTGATGTCCAAATTATACTTGGGTTGTGTGTTTGTTTTCCTGACATAACAAATCCCCCCATGTTTTCTTGTCATTGCAGGTGTTCTCATAGCTGTGGCAGCAATCTTTGGTATGCATTGATACTGCCTGTATTATATTATTATCACAGTTGGAGTCAATGATTGCCCACAATCTGTAGTCCTTCAGGCAGCTATTTGGATACAGGATGTATATGTCATCTGTGATGTTCATTATTTAATAATGGACAGGAAAGGGCCTAGCAGACAGAGCTGATGTACAGACCTGATCACTGGACCTGAGATATAGGTCACATCACACATATCAACATATTTAGATGCCATGTATGTGATACAGTGGTCTATCCACTTGGTGATATAGGTGTATATGGCCACATCTGACAGTGTTGAGTGAATACCTCAGTGTGGATTTGTGTCGGATGCCTTGGGCTTGTCAAGTTCAAAAGGCTGATAATGTTGTCATCATGCATGCCCTTGATGATCTCTTTGAGGACATCTAACAGTTGTAACAGACATGATTTAGCATTAACAACTCACACAGGTCTGTTGCACACAGCTGGGATATCACTTGTGTCCATTGAGAAAAGGTCCATGATGACATGTTGGTCTACCTCATAGATGAGGAGAGTCAGAATGTGTCTATACATGCATGCATTAGGTGCTGTCTCCAGCTCATATGGATGCATGTTGAAGACATGTTTGTACAGCAACAAAGTCTGTGTTGAGGGTGTGTTGAAGTGTGTATTAAACACTGTCAGGAAGGTGTATGTAATGAGTCATATGATAGGCGATCTGTAATGTCACAGCCCATTGATTCTGTGTGACAGACCTTTATGTAGATAACAGAGTACATACTGGCTATCCTCCACTGGCGTAGGGTTTAAACACAATCGGCCACGCAGAGATCATTGAGAAAGTCTCCCAGCTGAGGATTAAACCTCATGTTGCTAGATGGGTCACCAACTGGCTCAGTGACAGAACACATACTGTGAAAGTTGGTGAATCAACCTGTACCAGTAGAGCTGTCACTATTGTTGTACCCAGAGATTTGTGCTTGGCCTCTTACTGTTTGGAATCTATCATGCTTATCTAAGATTCTAGAAAGATGTATCCACCACCAACTCCTTACCCACCTACTAACCAACAACCTACTATCTAAAACCCAAAATGGATTCAGACCATTCCATAGCACCAACACTGCCCTAATTAATTCCTCCAATACCATAAACTTACACAGGAACCAAGGGAAACTGATTTCCACCACCTTCCTAGACCTTCCCAAGGCTTTCAACACAGTTTCCCATAACAAACTCCTTACCTGGCTCTCCGAACTTAACGTTGATAACCCCACCCTGCACTGGTTATACAGTTACCTAAGTAACTGCTCAGAATCTGTCAAATGGGCCAACTCCCTATCCCCCCACTCCCCGTCACATGTGGCATCCCTCAAGGCTCAATCCTAGGTCCCCTTCTCTTTAATATATTTACAAACAATCTCCACCTAGCAACCACTAAAGCTGATATTGTTCAGTATGCGAATGACATAACCCTAATCTGCTCAGCACCCAACATCCATCTACTACAAAGTAAAGCCCAATAATCCTTCACTGAGATAGTGAACTAGCTATACAACTACCAACTGATACTAAACCAAAAAAAAACACAGCTAATGCTATTCCACCCACCTAAACACTATGACCCCACCTTCACCATCCTCTCAACCAAGAGCACCCTAATCATCCCAGTAGCTGAGGCTAAACTACTAGGTCTCACTATTGATCAACAACTTAAATACAATAAACACATATCCCAAACTATCTCTAAAGTCCACAAAAAGCTAGGATGCCCCTATCATAGCAAACAGTTCCTAAGCCTTAAGTCTAGAACTACCATAGCCAGAACTCATTTCTTATCAACATTACTCTATGCATCCCCAGTTCTAACCAAAATCAATAAAACCGACCTGAACAAACCCTCTGCTTGCTACAACAAAGTAGCTAGGTTCTCTGCCAATGCTAAATTACACTCCCACCACTGTCAATCCCTACTTAAGCTACACTGGTTAGTATTTCCAAACCTGCTACACTACCAGCAACTCATCATAGCTCACCAAATTCTATGCCATCCAGAGAAAACCCCTGCCCTAGTTGGGATAGTAAACTCCAACAACTCCAACAGGGAACTATGATCAAGTAACAAATCCCTCATTGAAGTCAATCCATGCAAGAACAGCTCTGGAGAAGCCCTATTCTCCCATAAGGTTGCAAAAGGATGGAACACCCTCCCACCTGACCTCAGGATACAGAATCATGCAACCACATTTAAGGACCTCTTTAAATCCCACCTCTATACTAACCCTCTTTGCAACTGTAAACCTCCCCTGAATCCTCACCACACTACAGGCAAGCTACCCCCCAAAGCCTCTGATGCTTACATTATGCTACCACCTATGTGCGTGGTACATTTTGTATATATAGTAAATATGTACCTACGTCTGGGTATCTCTTGCTCACATATTGGTCGTGTGGGTTTCCTCTAGGTGGTGTGTGTGTGTGTGTGTGTGTGTGTGTGTGTGTGTGTGTGTGTGTGTGTGTGTGTGTGTGTGTGTGTGTGTCTTCCATGGAAGGTTGGGCACCAGGCTGGCAACTCAACACCATAAAACTCCACAGCCAATCATGAGTGGACAGGTAATCCACTGTGGTGACAACTAACCGGGAAAAGCCAAAAGGAGAAGAAGATTGCAAGACTTGTGATCTCCTAACTGTACTATGAGTTTGTTTTTGCATTTAAATGCTTTTGCCTCATATGTTAGCATTTTACCACTTGTTATCCAACTATTATTATTTGCAGTCAACTGTCACTCTTTATTAACCTATGTATTTCATCTTGTAACTTCTTCGAGCTTCTCTCCCCAGGACTCTGCTAAAAACGGACACCTGTTGTTCAGTCAGATTTATCCTGGTAAAACAAATGTTAAATAAATAAATAAATCTATTTCTCGACAGTTTAGGCTAAAGTATACCACCTTTGCTTACTACAGTTACTGATTGTTGCATACTGGGTGCAGTCACTGAGTCCACCTATGATGATAACATACTACAGGAGAGGCTAACACAGACAAATGATTGGTGACAAAGCCACATGGTCTACAAATAAATGCAGATATGTGTCTTTATTTTGTCTTTCTGAAAAGTGGAATTCCATGCTAATTACAGCATTGACCACAGTTCTGCTATGCTGAAACTCAGTGATGCAAGCATTGGGAGCACATGTAGATAGAAATATGAACTTTAACCACAAAGTGTCCAAACTGGTATTGAAAGCCTATGTTGTGCACATCATAAGTCATGTCATCATATTTAGATATTAGGATTGTATGACAGCACTGTATTTGAACCTCATCAGAACACCAATAGAATATAATGCCCTCTTTTGCATGTACCTCACCAGACACAAACAGCAGCTGGAAAGACCACAGGGGTTTCTCACCAAGAAAACACAGGGCCTACAAACCATGCTGTGATGTATGTGGATAGACTGAAAGCCATGTGTAATCTGCATTGCATAGGATGAGGTGACTTCTGCCTGGCCTCCAGGCCAGTCTCTGACCCTGTCCTGGTGGGAATATTGCATATCCACAAATCAGATATAGCTGATGACATCAGCAGTGTCTGTGGAGGAGAATATGGTAATAACAGAGTCCCACATGCTGGTGTAAAAGTAGGGTTACCATACATTTGGGTTTCCCCGGAAACGTCCTCTTTTTTGTCTCCTGTCTGGGTGTCCGGGCAGTTTTTCAAAATTCTGTGATTTGTCCGGGTTTTTCAAAAACCCAAACAAATCGCAGAATTTTTAAAAACTAGACATCTCTATTTCAACGGGATTCTCCCAGGATCAGCAGTCCGATCCCGAGTCCCGCACTGCTGGTTACAGTCCTGGCAAAACAGCCTCCACTTTGTTTTTTTTTTTTTTTTTTTTTGATTGGCCCGTATACCGGTATACCAGCCAATCAAAAAATTGCAAAAAGGAGCTCTGTTCAATGAAGAACTGCTTGATGTTCCACACTGAACAGAAGAGGGTCTGCTGTGTGAGTTTTTGATTGGCTCGTATACCGGTATAACAGCCAATCAAAAAAAAAATCAAAAAATTGAGCTCTGTTCAATGCGGAACTGCTTGATGTTCCACATTGAACAGAAGAGGGTCCACTGTGCAAGTTTTTGATTGGCTGGTATACCGGCATATGAGCCAATCAAAAAAATTGAAAAACAGAGCTCTGTTCAATGCAGAACTGCTTGATGTTCCACAGTGAACAGAAGAGGGTCTGCTGTGCAAGTTCTTGATTGGCTCGTATACTGGCATACGAGCCAATCAAAAAACAGAGCTCTGTTCAATGCTGAACTGCTTGATGTTCTGCATTGAACAGAAGAGGGTCCACTTTGCAAGTTTTTGATTTGCTCGTATACCAGCATACAGGCCAATCAAAAGTCGCCAAACATGGAGCTACTTATATTTAATGCGGAAGACTAGAGACCTTTTTTTTTTTTTTTTTTTGGTCTCCACCTACTGTGAAAGGCCTTTTGTCCCAACCTGGCCAGTCAAGAATCTGGCAACCCTAAGAGGATGAAAAAATATGTGCTGATGGTATAATACCAGCACATATTTTTTTCGTCCTCTTTTTCGTATAACCAAATATGGTAACCCTTTACTAAAAGGCTTTCTGTAATGTCAAGCAAGAGTACAAACATACACATACACTCTCAGTTGTCTGCAGAGGGAACAGAATCCCTACCTATTTGAGTACATAGACTACAGAACTCAGTACTTTATGCAAGCTTCCTGGCACAAGACTGAGTTTTATAAGAATGCAGGTCAACTTGTACTGGATGTCATCAGCAGGGCACGCTGGAGAGAAGATGTTGGGAGGCCTGCATGAAATGGATATGTAGGCATGTGCAACTATCAAAATACTGTCAATTCATGGGATTGGAGTGGTAACTATAGGATACACACTTCTGCTGTTTAGGCTACACGCACACACAGAAACACACACACACACACACACACACACACACACCAGTTGACTGCAATGAGAACAGAACCCCTACCTATCAAAGTACACAGACTACAGAACTCATTACCTTATACAAGCGCCACAGCACAATTCTGACTTTTACAAGGGTGCAGGTCAAATTATAGTGGACAACATCATTAGGGCACATTGAGGAGAAGATGTTGGGAGGCTTGCATAGGTTACTAGCCTAATTACCCTAGGGGGTTTACAAGCCTAGACATGTAAAAACACAAATACCCTTATTGAGCATAGTTAGATGATCACTGACAGAGATTTTGTGATCAGCATAGACTGTCCCTGTCCATGAGAGACATAGGTGCCACCTCAGGGGTGAATTTACAATCACCCATGCAGTTGTTAAAGTTGAGCTTGAATAGGGTCATTGAGGAGCACTGCTTCACATGCAGTGGGAACCTATTATAAAGGAGTGGCAATTGCTGGGAGATATATCTGTATGTATATGTCACAAGCTAGGTTGAGATTCCTGGAGCAAGTTATTCTTGTCCCACTTGATTTGCAGACATCCAGCATTTCCAGTAGAGCAGGGACTGAGATTGCTATGTAGGCTATGCATAAGTCACCTCTCAGCAGCCTGCTTGATACTGAGTACAGTGACAGGTATTTCAGTCTTTCCATGTTTGTCATGTTTTGGAGGCTCTGGATTCTCTCAGTCACAAACCTCTGTGATTTCTCTAGTTGTTGCAGGTGACTGGTGAGGTACAGACAGAAGGGAGCAATGTACTCATTTAGTGAAGTACAGCAGAGCTATGACCTCCCTGGTCTTGGATGTGATGGCCTTATTTATGATGATGAGGAGCGCAACGTAGAATGTGTGTCTCACCATTATAGACACATAGTGATTGAAGTGTAGATTGCTATCAACATATGTTCCCAAATCCCGTAACACCATGTTTGAGCTTAGAGGGGTGCTATGTATATCATAATTAGCAGGGGTACTTCATTGTCAAAGGGGGCAATGAGGCATTTTTTGTTTTAAGGTTCAGTCCGTGAGTTTGGCACCAAGCATTTGTCTGTGTCAGCCCCTTCTGTAATATGTTAATATAGGTGGGGGACTCTATATGACTGCGTCCAGTTGACAGTCATCTGAAAACTTGCAAGCCACAGGCCATCTACCTTTGTCTGAACTTCAAAAGAAATAGTTTCCAAACAGTTGAGGGCCCAGCACAGATCCTTGGTAAGTGGTCTAGTGGTGGAGGTGCACTCCCCAACTTTAACAGTGTGCATTCTGTCGGTGAGCCAGTTGGCGATCCATCTAGTAATGCATGGATTAATCCCTAGATGAGAGAGTTTCTCTATGATACCTCAATGGGGAATATCATCAAAGGCCTTGGACAAATCAACATAGCAGTATGTCCTGTTATCCCTCATCCAGGTCTTTGGGATCATTATCAAAGAAGTCCACAATGTTTAATAAGCAAGATTTACCCCTGACAAAACCTAAATGGGTTGGGTCAAGTGTGTTGAAAGTTACCCATGTCCCCCTTGATAAGATCCATGCTGATCCCTTTCCTAGCCTTGCAAATAAGGCTTTATAGGCTTATGGGTCAATAGTTCTAGTTCTGAATGTTACCAGATTGATGTGCATTACATATTACACAATATTTGATATTAATATATGCAGTATAGGTGATATATGTGTGAAAAAATACTGAGACACCAGGGTTGCAGTGCATGGAGGGAGGCAACACATGGCTGTATTGTAAATATGTGAAATATTGTTAGATAGGGCCTTCAATTTGTTATGTTTCCACATATATTTTCATGTCATAGACAGGAAATGGACAGTAAACAGCAGTAATGCATAATAATATTTACTTTTCCACAGCGAGGTGAGCAGCGGGTTTGCAGGACAGTAGGCAAAATGTTTGCTCATGCGAGATATACATTTTTTAATACTTTCCATGTTTGCATGTGGTTAAGCAAACATGAGCCACATTACAAAAAGTCTGAGAGTTAGTAGAGAGACTATGAAACACACCCACTTCTTAAGGAACTCTGTGGCAGCAGGTGTAAATGCATTGACATACTTCTTTTTGAGCCCATATGATGCTGGATTTGAATCCTGTATCTAATACTTTTAGAGACTTTTAAATAAACTCTGATAATACAATGACATGAATTCTTTATAGTACATGTGTTCCTGTGTGTTGGCATAGCACAGCAGGGTTAAGCAGCATTGAGTGGAGATAACCACAGCACTGTATGCGGCTTGCCATCGCTGCTCATTGGTGCATGATGCTAAACTCTGGGCAAACATAGAAGCCAAAAAGTCAAGTGATCCATTGATTTTTCTGTTACTTATGTGTGTTGGGTATGATTATAGTTTTTCACCAGATTATAAACGTTAAAACTGGATAGATAAGAAAGTGGTGAAATGGGGAGCAAGTAGGGGGAAGAACAAAGGGAAAGCAGTACAGGAATGTGCAGGAGGGACATAGGAAAGAACCATATCTATCCATTTCTTTAACAGTGTTAACTGAAAATGTGTAGAATATTAACTGAATTTGGACTGTTGCCTCCACAAAGAGGGGTGACAACAACGCAATCATGTTGTATAGCCTCCCTCAGTCTCTCCAATCAAACATGAGTCTGTCAATTGAACTCACATTCTGTGGAAGCTGGGGAAAGAAGAGAAGAGAACAGAAAAGCATTATGTATACCAGTCTTGCCTATATTTAACTTTCTAAGTCATACAGGTACTCTCGTATTGTCATAGTTACACAGCTGCGGGATGTACAACAGTCTCAAATTCCTACAACCAGTGGATGAGAGTATCCCTTTTTCTCCTGCACAGGTCATTAAAATGATATCTACATTGCTCTTCAGTGCATTGGATACCAGTGCCATGAGATATAGCCAAGGCCAAACTATTCCACGCTTCAGACTTGTACTGGGAGCCATTATATTCCCCCTGCAGAAGCCTTTGGTTGCTGTGCTTTACCAGGAGTCCAATAAATATCCTGGACTCCTGGACACCCCACCTCTGTGCCCTAAAGTGTGCTCCTTCCTCTCCAATGCCAGCCATGCTGCCAGCCAGACTAGTGCAATGGAAACTGATGCTTTCTTGCCAATTCCAGTTATCTCATTTACTGATAGTGCGCAAACCTGAGCAATGATGCCGACGGTGTTTGCACAATGTTAAGAGGAGTACTAAGGAGAGAGGAGTTAAATAATTGAAATTGGAAGGTTAATCTGACACTTGGCCTTAGTTTGAGAGGTGTGTACTGATGTAGCCTGAAAATATATATTGGAAATAAAAAGGTAACTATTAGGTGAGTTAACTTTGCAGACATGCACTGGGGGTATAAATGTAATGACCTGACATATTTTTTGTCTTTATACACTGAGAAAAATTTACTTTTACAGTGTGGAACTCAAACTTAGGCATAAGAACAAAACATTTTCTTCCACAACGTTGATCAGACATACTCAGGAATCATGCATAAATACAGGTGACAGTTTGAGCTGTTACACATGTATATGTGGAACCTGACAAGGTTATTGGATATAGATCCATTTGTGTATGTGTCCTATTTGATCATGAAGACTAAGCAAGTCCAGATAGCAGACTTATACTTATAGAAATATAGTAGACAGTATACCCTTAGTCATACATCTGAAAACACAATAATGGTGTCTCATTCCTCTTACACATAATTAATATCAACTCCACTATCTAAAGTGTTATAAGTGAGATTGAATATAATGGGAAGTGGAACAACAGTAACATGTCTGGAATATCCTGTATTGGGAACCAAAACCATGTGTATGGCAGTCCTATACTTACATCTGTTCCACAAGAATGTTGAAATAACAGTTGTCTTTTCAGTTCATTGCTAGAAGCTGCACTGTCGCAACAGTAAAAATAGGGTCCACACACCCTGTACTAGAACCTAGGACCTCCAGCCCTACACTTACACCTGCTGTCATAGGACTAGTAACATGAAATTTCCTGATTTTCTAATCATTCTTAAGGTCTCTGTGTTAACCACCGCACAACACCACTTAGCAGGTTTGTGCTGTGCCCAACAGAATTAATTGAATGTATCTGGTTTCATTTATTGGCTGAGTCCTGTTTGCAGATATTTGATGGCTGCAGCTACTGAGAAACCCTGATAACCCCCATGCAATGCTGCACAATGCCGCTAAGTGCACTTGGTGATGAAATACAGAAATTGCAACAATGTATTGTTTGGGACCTTTGCCCTTTTACAGATGCCCTGTTTGCAGGTGTTCTAAAATTATTCTTTCTGTCTGCTTTCTGGGTGGCCAACTAGTCCAGTTTGTGCATTGCTGCACTTCATGCAAATAAGATAAGTACAGCTAAACCTGACATTCTTTTTTCTCCATGTCCTGTGTTTGCACTAAGTGCACATCACGCAAACACAGCCCCCCCCCAAAAGGGACAGGTAGTTGAAATAAGGAAAATCAATCTATGACATGCACATTAAAAAATGTTGGCAGACATGAGATATTTCTACACAGGTCTGGATTTAAACTCTCACTGCAATGAACTCTCACTGCAATGAACCTTCAGAACACAGGAAGGGTCCCTTATCCATCTTTGCCACACAAACAGCTTTGTAGCAAGGAACTAAAATCATTCTGCATACAACCAACTGCAACATCACCTACAGTAATATGAAACCATACAACTGTTATTTGTACATTTATCATTTTTAGATGAGTGCACTAAGTAATCACACAACCAGTTATGGCTGTTGCTTGCAAATATACAGCTCTGTCTTACCTCTCTCTGTGTTTGTTGGTCATTCTTCTCTTATCTGACCAACAATCTGAGACATGCAGTCTGTAAGCCATTCTATATCATTGTCTTTAAAATGTGTTAGGATATTAAATGGCAAAAATATCATATGCAGTTACCAACAAACGAAGGGGAGGTTGGATGGTAATAAACAGAACCTGTGAATTGTGCGCTGCTTACTTACATTTCCAACCTTCACAAAATTACTTCTAATACTTTGTAAGTCTAACCTGACACACCCACTGGATGTAGGGAAGCCTGTAGTGCTGTTATGTTTTCCTTTTCCCAAGCAGTAATCATTCACAGTTGCAATCCATTAAAAACAAACACTGTTTGAGTGCCTACACTACGTTTACATCTTATGCATGGAGCCAAGTATTTGGGAATCAGCAAAATTAATTCACACTTGATTTACATCTTCACAGTGCTGACAACCCTGAATCTACACCATAAAAAGGCACTGTGTATCTAGGAAAACTGAAGGTGAGGGACTTGTTTATGTGGAGAACACAGAAAAGAGATATACTTTAGGATATATCTCCACAGAGGATCACTGAACTTAAGAAGGTATGTTTGCATTTTGTCAGCTATGTACTTCATATGCTGGAATGCAATTAAGAAATATCTGTATAATAGCTTAATATATAAAACTTGATTAGCAAATACTTATCTCTATGCATTAGTTAGAAGTGTACTGATGGCATGTGCATGTTTGTCAGGGCATTTCACAGGTAAACATGATTGGCAATACCTTAAAATGGAATGTTCTATGTTAAATCTGTAAACATGTTTCAGGGACAGTTCATTTGATTGCACTTTTAGCATTTCAAAGATGGTTTGTTAGCAAAATGTGTCATTTACCCATTCTTTTCTTTGGGGGGGGGGGGCAAAGCTGCATTGCTGTTATAGCACAAACAAGGATATATTGCTGTTGTTACTCTCCTTTTTTTGCCTCCAGCCTGTTGGTTGTATTTCAAATCTCTAGACTGTTTTATGTTTCTCCAGTGGATAATGCTGAAATGCTACATTTTCTGTCTTATCTAGGGAAAAGATATTCTGCAGTTATGTGATACTTGTGTGTATTATCCTTCTGTTATCTTTTAGGACACCTAGGACTATACCACCCAGGCATCTCAATTCTCAAAAAACACGTTTCACTGACTGAGAATTATGTTATTGTTGACACTTTTAGGCAACATGTTGCCTTTCTGCTTGACGTGGAGATATGACATGCAGAATGAAGATTTGGCATTAGATTGTCACAGATGTTAATGCATTGGGTGACCACAGCAGGGCTTGGAAGTATGGGACTTCTACCACCTTATGTCAGAGTATCAGTAGACTCTGATGATGATGGTGGGCAAACAGATGCACAGTCGGGGGGTGCAGAGGTTGAATTAGACACTGAGGTTGATGTACAGCCATCCCCTGAAATTCCATTGGATATAGCCAGTAGGCTTATGGCTAGCCATTCCAGTGAGCCAATTCATGAGGGAAGGGTGGTTACTGTGGCTTCAGTGCCTGTTGGCTCTGGCCATAGTCAAAGTGTTGGCAAAGTGTCACACAGGAGGATTATTAGGGGTGCTTGGAAGAGGCCTGCTGTCCATCCTCCACCTGATCCAGGTGTCTCTTCTTGTGCCACTCAATGTATGATTAGGGCCATCAGGGAGGCATAGACATGTTGCCATAAGTGCCCCAGAGAAATGTTTAGGGTTGTAAATGTGGCACAGCCTGACATGTGTGAGTGCCTCCACTGTATTGTTGATTCAATGGATTGAATGAATGACACATTGGAACAAGTGGTGTCTCTGATGGAACATCTGCTGGGAGGGGGGCAGTATCCTCAATGGACATAGGTCAGCCACATCATCTGCTGTTAGCCAATGTGGCCGTAACTGATCACCCTCCCATAGTGGCAGTATTTCCACTTCTCCATCAGCTGCGCACATCCAGATGTAGCAGGGCATGGGGTTGTGGTACTGGATGTACTCATGAGGGGGATCACATCCAACAGACCTCAGTTACATTCAGGTAGCAGCAGTGCATCTGACTGGGGCTGTGGATGTGCCAGTGCAACTCCTGGCAGAGACAGTTCTCATGGTCGAGGACAACAATGATGAACTGCCACCTCTACCATGCACGGCTCACACCTATCCAACATACCAAGACATAGAGCCTGGACAGAGCTTGGCAGTATTCATGCAGACACTCACACACCAATTTTACCTGAGAATCCCTACAAACACACACACAACAGTTACATGGTTCAGCTGTGCAGCTTAAAACACATTTTGTCTCACTGGCCATGTGTTGGTTTATCCAAATGTCTGCCTGCTTCTCATTCTTACTTACACACACTCACTGACATTTTGTGTCAGTCTAGGCTTCCTGTCCCCCCCCAACACCCTGTGCAACTGATGATAACTGTGCCATATCCTTGTTTTGTATCTTTTGGATTCAGGGATACATAAGCTTTGTGTCTGATGCTCAGGATGCATAGCTGACTAAGTGCTTAGTATATCTGCATTTGTGATTTTGAACTGGTAACTGTACCTTTGACTTATATTGGTCTTAGAAAGTTAGACAGTTGTTAGCATCAACATTTTCCAACTTTATTGTGCATGATCTTGTGAGGGTTGTGAAGTCTGAAACTGCAATGTGTATCATTACTTTCTAACTTCTCTCTTTAATGATTTTCCAGTGCAAACGTATGGTGCTAAACTGAGAGCATGCAGTGATCATCAGTACTTTTGAGAAGTATGACTGTGTGAATGTTTGATGCCTAAGGCCTACTACTTAATAATGGACACATGTAAGTCAAATACATCTCTACTGTCACATATTAAGGTAATTTCTGTACAAATCTTCTACCTTTTACTTGCTTACACTACCAAGTATTAAAATACAGTGCTATGCTAGTTATTCATTTTATTACACAATACACTCCAGTTTCAAGACTTACCTTGTAAATCCAGCAATTGCAACAGTTTTAGTTGAGGATTGACTCCGTCTGGTGCAAGCAGTACACAGCCAGTACCTGGGGAGGTAAAGTTTGTGAGAGTTGCCTGGCATCGATGTTACTATATGCAGGTGTGTAGGAGGAAGGTTTTAGGCCCTTAGGTGGTGAGTGAGTGTGCTAAGCTTTGTCTGTTAGCCAATGCTAGGGCATATTGAGCACACCTATGTCTGATAACATCCACAGCAGCTGCGGGTTCCCCCTCTGACTCCTCACCTATGTGTGGCTGCGGTGACCTTCGCATTGTGGTGGGATGTGTGCTCCTTACCCTTGTTGATCCTGCTGAAGCTGTTTTCTTGGGATGGTGTTGTGTAGCATGGCACATACTGTGAATGCTTCACTACATGTCTGTGGATTGTACTGCAGAGCTCTCCCAGATGTATCTAGGCACTGGAACTGTGACTTCAGCTGGCCAAACACACACACTCTATGATATTTCTGGTTTGAGCGTGTGCCTGATTATTTCTTTCTTCATCATGTGTGTGTGTGAATTTCTGATGGGTGTCCAACCAAGGTTCCAGTACATAACCTGCATCCCCTGATAAATAATCCTGTGGGATATCCCCCCTAGTTAACATCTGATACAGTTGGGAGGTGTGCCAGATATGTGAGTCACGATAACTGCCAGCGTTGCCAGCACACACATTCAAGATGAATCCCTTGATATTACACATGACTTGACAGTTAATAGAGTGGAAGCCCTTTGTGTTAATGTAGAGCCTTCCCTGTTCCCAGGGTGGTACCTTAATTTCTACATGCATGCAATCTATGTCACCCAGTATTTCTGGGTAGTGTACTACAGGGTAGAACTCCTACATATTTCTGGCCCTATCCTCAGAAGTACGGGGAAAATATATGTGGTCACTAGCATGTTAGGGCATAGCATTCAAGAACTGATGGAAGATCCTAGGTTTGAATGCCTGTGTCACCCCCAGCATGTCCCCTGTTTATCTCAGAATGGTACTTGTAGCTAAGATTCAAAGTGCTTACACATACCTTTGTCTCTACTGGGATGGGTCCCCCTCAGTTTGCCCTGTCTCTGAGTTGAGGATGACAGAGTTTGCAGAGTTCCTGTAGTGTGTCTCTATTCACCCTGTAGCACTCTAAATTTCCACATCAAGGAGGTTGTGATAAGTTACTGAAAATCTGAAAACTCTTCTCCTTCTAGGCCTTAGTCTATTAGCAGCAGCAGCATTATAGACTTCAGCCTGTTACACAAACACATGAATTAAGGCAATAGCAGCCCTTAACATTGTTTCTGTGTAGACCCCTTTCTGTGGCTGTATTCCTATAGGTTTTGGAATTTGCAGGAAAAACTAGCACTGAGTCTACATGATTGCTTTATAACTTGTTGAATAGCTCCTCCATTTTGGATTGGTTGATTAGCATATAGTTCAGCTGCTTATGCTGTAATTTGCATGCCACTGTGGTTACCTTGTTTGGGTGGCTGTGTGAGGCTCTACATACCATGTAGAGCTGCTTACTAAATCTAAAACAGTGTGATGTGCACACGGTGTAAACAGACCATGTAGGCTTTATTTAATCTGGCTGAAAACCTGTTAACTATGTACTTTTATGCAACTGTTGCAGAAGTCTCTTGAATCTAGGCAGGGCTTGATGCATCAAAGTATGTTGTTAATTCATATTGTTTATTTCAGGGAGTAATCAACTTGAAAACGGTAGTAGTAATCATACCTCTCAACCTCTTAGAAAAAGAAATCTGGACAAAGGCCCCAAAATAGGTACACTTTTTAAATATTGCTCTTGCAAAATTAGAAAGTTGACAGAAGTCTCGCAAGGGATAATTGGCTAGGCTTAAAATGGCTCACAAGGGCAGTTAGCTTAGTACTAATCTATGAACCTATGAATCTATAACAGGTTTTGCAATAGCATGAATTTTCTGAAGGGTATGAAGTCTGAAACTCAAATGTCTGTTATTAATTTTCTGCCTTCAACCCTCAATGACTTGCCAGTTGTTTGCCAGAAAAACACAATTTTAAGAGAAACAGACCAAAAATATGATGCAAAAATCTGGGCATTCTGCGAAAATCAGTACAGTTGAGAGGTATGGTGATAATAATAATAATAATAATAATAATAACAATAATAATAATAATAATACCTATTTGTTAACCAAGTAAATCCACTGGGCACAAAGTCTCTTTTCAGGGACAACCTGAGAGCAGTTTCTGCTTAAGTAACTTGCTCAAGGTCACATAGCAGTCAAATCAGGTAACAAAAAGTCTTTGCTATTTTTTTAGCTTTTACACACCGCTTTCGTGGTCTTTTATCACCCAGTAGTACATAATAATTATAGTAACACAGGAGACAAGCAGCACAGATTCAGTTGGGATTGTGACTGCTTGGTGGGTGTTATTTAATTAATGCCTCCTTTTACTCTGTTTTACTTCACTTGGCAAGTCGTTAGGAGCATACAATACTTTCTACTCCTTCTGCTGTTGATTACATTCAGCTTCTGTATAATACAAAGTCGTGGTAATTTGTAAAGTGTTGAACAGCAAGTGAAGGGTGATTTATATTATCACTGTGGTAACTGTCACGTCCTTTTATAGCAGAGCCCAACATTCTGAGTTCTATTAATGATGACATCCCTCACCATAATTCTTACACCATTATTTTTAGTTCGAATTCCAAGCCAAGTGGCTTTGCTGCTCTGTCCCTCCATCTTGTCTCCTGGATACACGGGATGTCCATCCTCCTCCTTACCATCATGTCATCCACTTTCAAGCCTCATCCTGTCAGTGAACCTATATTGAGTGTTGCAATCCTTAGCTCATGTTTGACAGGTTGAATGGTTTTACATCCAGCATTCACTCAACAGAGTTATCCCAGATAACCCAAGCTGGGCAACTCGACACTGGATGGCCAGCAGCTTATTGGCCCAGGGCTGCTGGTAGATACTCATTGGCTAATAGGGACACATATACCCCTCTTACAGTTACCATTGGTCCCTGAGGTAGGTCAGAATAGACCGGATCCTCAAACAAATTATCACTGGCAAATACCCCTGCCCATATTTTGGAAACATTAGTCAGTGTTACCAGTTTAATTACAGCCATGTTTTATACCTCTGAGGGGCTTAGCCCTGACATGATGGCAATTGAACTCCAGTGTAAGGATAGGGTAGAATTCACAAGCTCAGCCTACGATATCAGCAGGATTGTAATAGCAAGGAAAAGAGTGCATGCAGGGCCAATCAGATAAAACAGGGTAACATGAGTTGATGTTTATAATGTGGAACTTGAATGCACATGTTGGCTCAGAGAGAACATGATATAAGGCCTGCCTGAGACAACAAGAGAAAGAAAGAGAGGCCATTCTAGACTTCCAGGTTCATAGGTAAGTACTCGGCTAGCTGCCCTTGCAGACTGTTTTAAGCCTAGCCATTTTCCATTTTGGCACACAAACTAACCTATCCCATTTGGTGTTGGATTGGCCTTTCCCATCACATGGTCAATAATTATATATTAAAACTCCTAGTGAGAATTACTGGCATCATACTATGGATAATTTGTGGGTACCCATGCATGGGTAAAGCATTTAGGAGCAGCTTCTGTCCGTTAGCAGTACACGGAGGAGTCCTGGGGTAAATTTTCTTTTCCCATTTATATATCCAAGTATCACTTCAACATAGACAGGAATGAACTTTGTTTTACATGGATGTGGAGTTTGTTCCAGAGCAGTAACATCGTCTAACAGAAATACCTTTTTATCATTTTAGTAAGACATCTCTGTAGACATTCCATTTGTTACACATCTGGACAGATACATGCCAAAGGTGGCATTATACTCAATGACTGGCCTAATGAGGGCTGAGTAAAGGGGGACAATGACATGACCTAGATCTAGATACAATCCTTTGTTTATAAGCCATGCAATACAGAAGGATGTTCTTACAACAATGGACATGTTGGTTGAAAGTTAGGTAACTGTACACAAAAGCTCCCAAATTCTAAAAAACTGGGTCAACTCTTAGGGATGTATTGTTGATGTACTAGCTCCTGGAGGTAGATTACTTCCTAAAGGATGCAATCTTGCATTTTTTGGTACTTATCTTCAGTCCATGATTTTGGTACTAGATATTTATTTGGAAGAACATTTTCTGCAGGATGGCTAAGTCCTTTGGGGATTCAGTGATTGCTCCTAACTTGAAGCCATCTGCAAACTTAGTCAGCCAGAGCCCTTAGGTATTGGAAATACATATATAATAGTTCTGTCTGGCAAATGGCTAGCTGATGGCCAACACATTGTTCAGAAAGAGCAATACTCACAAGATCATATACAAGAGTGGCCAACATGCAACTCAGGCAGACTTATTTCTAGGAAAGAAAGGGCAACAAAGTAGAATCACCAATTGAAACTCATCTGCAGTGAAGGAGTCAGCCCATAGCATAAAACACTGATTGTCACAATCAGCTGTAAGCAGTGGTCAGAGAAGGCTCTAAGGTAAACTGAGATTAGGGTGAATCCTTGAAAGTTGACTGAAGAGAAGGACAAAGTTCAAGAAAATGCTCAGGACTATAGCACCTCAGGGAAAAGAGGAAATAGGTGGAGCTGAAGAAGAATGGCAGCACCTCAAAACAGCACTGGTAAGGACTATAGAGGGTGGCCTAATGGTTAAGGTGCTGGGTTTGAGTCCCACAAGGGATAATTGACTAAGCTTAAAATGGCTCGCAAGGGCAGTTAGCTTTGTACTAATCTATGAACCGATGAACCTATGAATCTAAATAATCAGACAGGCATGGAAATAAGATGAATAAGAAATGCTGTAGACGTCCAGTAAATCGTCAAAGGAAAGAAGGAGTTCAAGAAAAAATTGGAGATAGAAAAGATGGTACAGGCTAAGAAGGCATACTGATTGGCTAAAAAAGAGGCAATGGGAGCAGATACCATAGCAAAGAACAAGGAATCTGAGGCACTCTACCAGCTTCTGGAGTGAGATTTAGAAGACGGCACAAAGAAACTCTAGCAGATTGATAGCCAAAGACAAAAAAAATAAAGATCGTCATAGACAATCTTCGTAAGTGATGTCAGAGACAGCCTGCTCACCTGCCCTCGAGACATCAACCACAAATAGAAGGAGTATTTCCAGAAGCCTCAGAATAAAGAAAACCCCACAGAAGATGTACTGCTCCCAACACAGCCTAAGGTGAAAGAAGAAGAGGAGCCCACCCTAAAAGAAGCAAGAACAGCACTATGAAAAATGAAGTGAGTGAAAGCAGCATGCTCAAACAAGGTCAGGACAGATATGATCAAGATCTGGGGTGAGTTAGGGGAGAAATGGCTCCAGAGGGTACTCATAGCTGTATGGAGAGAAAAGCTTATCTCAAATGACTAGAGAATAATCATTCTAGTGTCAGTGTACAAGAACAAAGGGGACATTCACAACTGTGGCCAGTATATAGATATCAAGCTATTGTCACACTGTATGAAAGTTCTGGAGAGGATGACTGATAAATGAATGCAGAGAGTAGTAAAAAGTTAGATGGCAGATGAGTAATTTGGATTCAGATTAGTATGCAGCACAACCAACCCAATGTTTGCAATGAGACAGATAGTTGAAAAGAAGCTAGAGATGAAGGAACAGAACAAATGGACATTTTTAGACTTGGAGAAATCAAATGACAAGGTCTCAAGAAAACTGATCTGGGCAATTCTATAATGGTCTGAAATCCCAGAAACATTCTAAATTACTGCAGGCTATGTAAACATACCTAATGACATAAGTATGAACGGTATTCAGACTTACGGAGGGGTTTCCAGTGGGACTGGGTGTGAATCAGGGTTAAGCTATGAGCCCACTGCTGCCCATAATGGTGATGGACTAGATTAGAAAACAGGTCAGAAGGGAACAGATCAACAAAGCTAATTTATGCAGATGATATGGCATTATAGACAGACTCTGGCCAAGAACTTCAGCAAAAGATAGAGGAATGGAACGCAAAACTTAAGCCACACAGGATGAAAATGAGCACAGCTAAGACAGTTGTAATATCAACAAATGGGGGAAATCAGAATAAGATGAAAACTGAGATAGAAGGGAAATACTGGAACTGGTTTACAGCTTCAAGTATATGAGAGGCATGGTTGAGAAGAAGGGAAGTCTGAATGAGGAGGTTGCAGCTAGAATCAGAGTGGCTGCAGCCAACTGGCACAGAGTGTCAAAGGTAATGTGTGACAGAAGAATGTCGAAGAAGCTGAAAAGTAAGGTGCAGAAAACTCTGGATTCAGAAACCTTTGCAGTAAAGGCAGAGCAGCTGAGAAGGCTATAGGTGATGGAGACAAAGTGCTTGATATGGGTGGTAGGATGCACACTGTGGGATAAACAAAGAAATGAGAACATCAGAGCAGTAGTTTCAATTGCAGAGAAGGGCAAAGAGAGCAGATTATGGTGGTTCAAACACGTGTATGAAAGCAGAAGACAATCTGGTGAAGAAGATTTGAGACAGGCAAAAGAGGAAATAAAGATGTCCAGCAAAGAGAAGGATGGATTGTGAGAGAAAAAATCTGCAGCAGTCAGGCATGACTGTAATAGATGGTAGACAAGTGACATTGAATTGAGAGAAATGGCGACAGTCGATGTGATACCCCAACCACATGGAGAAAATGGGAAAAAGGTTGATGGTGATGATGAAAATACCTAAAATTCTGAGCACAAAAGTGAAATTATGATTGACTTTATGCATGTCCTTTCTCAGTATACCCCATAATAACATGTTGCTCAGTCTGTTGATCCACATCCTGCTTTTGGCTGATAACATTCTTGGTTTATGTAACAGTTGTCAATGGCCACCCTCTGGCAACTTAAGAGCTGAATTACTGCAAGAGCTTCTTAGAGTGAAAGGTCTTTCTTAAGAAAACAGTGTTCTGCTTTGTTCTTTGCACTATAATTTGTTTCATTTCAATGTTCACAACAGAAGTGAGCAAGTCACTACTTGTTCTTTTGTTTCATTATGCAGCCACCAAAAACCTACAAACAGTAAAGGAAAGTGATACTGATGATTAGCTTTTGGCCTCAACTTCAGAAAAAAATATAATCAGAAGAATAGCAAAAATAACAGCAGAATGGAGACAATAAATAAACTTTCTCAGATTGAAGATCATCTAATATCAATGTATTCACCGTGAGCACAAGCCTCACATAAAAATTGGAAGAGTTTGTATATGATCCTTTCAAACAGAGGATAATGATGTCGCAGAATTAAAGCAAACAACCTAAGTGTTTTGAATAATTGCATCAATATACATAGATAAATAAGCTTAATGTAATACGATCAGTGTTATTAGAATTCATAAATTTGAAATGAACACTAAGGTTATGTATTTTCAAGATGAAAGTAAATCTTTGAAAGAGGAGTGCCTAAATATGCTGAAATGAAATCAAGGAATGACAGTCTACACATGGCCTGCCAGGGAACAAAACAAAAAAAGAACAGCCACTGTTTATAACTGTTCAACACTTCTTTTCTCAGACCACATCTGAGACAACTAGACCAGCTTATAAAATGTCTATGTTAGATGTCATATACAAAACTGGCAGACACGTAAAGACAAGTAGAAACTGTTCACATCCTTTTATTGCTACACTCATACCTTCATTAGTCTGTAACAAAAATTGGAATGAGTTTTTGTAAAAAAAAATATGAATGTGACATTTCAGTAACATCAGGTATGGATCTTCCATGATTTACCTGCGCAAATAACACAGCTAGAAGAGATTTTACAGATATTAAAAGATTCCTCTGGCTTAAACATATAAAGTCATCTTTTTATATCCTTACAGTAGTTTTTAAATGTACAACATTCTATTTTAATAGTAAACTCTGAAGCCTGATTAGAAAAAAAAACATTAAAAACACTGAACTAATCAGGTACAATTGCTGTTGCCCAGCATTCTTATTTAATAATGTATCAGTGCTAGACCAGTTTTGTTTCAAGTCATGTTGCTCCTAGAACTAATAGTTTTTATTGTACAACTTTTCAGTAGCCTGACATTATTTAAACTGCCTGCGTTTTAAAATAATTTGCACATTATCTCAGACTTGTTTTGGGTTTTTGAGCTGTCTATTAGTTTAGGCAACAAAGGGACGTTATGTAAAATGTACAATTTGCAGTGCTTTACAATTCATGGGTTTGTAAACTGCTGACATTGATTTCAGACTCTATAACAGTTATGAATAGTAAGCAGATGGGATTTGTTTTGCATGATAGTGTTTCAGTGAAATTTCTAGTTTTCGAGGCTCATTATACATACAAAAGTATTATATATGTTTTAAAATTAATATTTATTAGCAGAACCATGAGCATATCTGCACACAGTGGTAACTACCGACTATTTAATCAATCATCAGAGTAGCCTGGCTACCTCAGTCAGTAGAGCAAGAAAAGTATCCCAGGTGGTTCAGCTGATAAAGCATAACACTCAATCTCAGGATCCAGGGTTTGAGCCCTATGTTGTGTAAGTCCCTTTAGCCTTGAAAGTTAGTACAGAGGCCTAGAGCTGACTTGTTAATTAGCTGCTTCTTCTGCCAGAGGTACATGGTAAGAATTGTTCCACCTTCATTTCTCTGCTGTGTGACCTTAAGTAAGTCACTTAACCAGCAAGTGCTTTGGGGCAACTGGGAATTTGGGCTAGGCTCCTTAATTGACTCTTGGACTCTATGTCTAGTAATTACTAATGAACCTATAGACTGCTGAGAACCAGAAAATGTGTGTGTGCGTGTGTGCGTGTGTGTGTGTGTGTGTGTGTGTGTGTGTGTGTGTGTGTGTATTCTAATTCACACAACACTGGATGTCACATTTCCTCTTGTTATATAAGTATTCACAGGTCTATCTTATATCAGCAGATATACGTAACTACACATGGTCTTTTTTTGGAAAAAGAAAATCCATAAATACATTTTAACCAAACTGACCAGAGTAACTCAGGTGTAATTATGGCACTTTGGAGAGGTCTTTTGCTATTTTGATATTTTGCCTACTCTAATATGCACACACCAGTATAATTCAAAAGGTAGACTGCACATTTGGTCGAACATTTTTTTGTGGGTATAAAAGACAGAGAGAATGCACATGTGAGTGTATGATTATTTGTGTGAATGACATATGGCTAAATTTGGTTTTATACACTGTGTATAAGCAGGAGTGTGCAGGAAGATTAATGTTTGAATGAAAACGTGCTGGTTGTAAAGATTTATGAGACTATGTTTTAGCAGTTGGTGTGACAATGCACATGTTTATGGGTTAGGGTTACCTTAAGGGTTAGGTAAGGGGATGGAGCTAGTGTTGTGCAGGTTTGATAGTGTGTGTGTGTGTGTGTGTGTGTGTGTGTGTGTGTGTGTGTGTGTGTGTGTGTGTGTGTGTGTGTGTGTGTGTGTGTGTTCTTTTTTTCTTGTATGGCGGTACTCTGCACCATCTTACTCATATGTGCTTACCATAGCAGTAACCCTATCACTGTCTGTTACATGCACCCTACACATTATGTTACTAAAACCCTTTCTCTAACACTATCACCACCAAAATTACATGATCTAATTTTTTTTGCTGTGATTTCCACATATGTTTTTTATTGTGAGTATTCAGTGTTTTTTTTTTATTCATTCTTATGAGCCATTCAGTGTTCTGTGATTCTTTCTCTTTTGTTCTACCACTTGTGATTCTCTCTGTTGGGGTTTTTACCTTTCATGATGCATAGTTTCTAGCTACCATGCACTTTGCTGATTGCACAGCTTGTCAATGTGCAACATGGGTAACATTTTAATTGGCTCCAGGAATTTCTAAGCATTATTATAGTTGACTTGGGTTTTCTCAACTGTAACAATGCAGGTTAGTATCTACTACGGTTGCGCTAGTGTGACCATTTGGGTGGTATATAAGTTAAGAGTGTGAGGACAAAATCCTCAAATGCTGCTTACCTTCAGTGGTATGTGTCTGGGTGGGTGTTTTAATGTTTAGGGTGATGTACTAAGAGATTAATAATGCATTATAAAAGTTATCAGCTTACTAATTCAAGGCAAATTTAGGTGTGTGTGTTTGTAATGTATTTGGATGTGTATGTGCTTTGTGATGGTATATGTTGCAGTTTTAGGTGAGTGTTAAGTTGTAATATAACTGTTTAGCCTTTAACAGAGAAAGTCCCCTACTAGCTGTACATGTAAACACAGAAAAATACATATTCAGCTAATGGTAGCTCTGAAATTAATAGACATGTACAGCCCTTTCATTTAGATTAAATAACAGTCAATTTATTTACAGAAAGTGTAGGCAACTTGTCTTAAGTTTTAATGGTTTATGAGTGAACACTGGCTTTAGTTGGTCTTTGTTTGTCTGTACAACTATTTAGAAATCTGTTAAATATCCTAAAGTTAGGATTGTATTTTGGGGCCAGGGGTTTAGATAATATTATGACTGACCTTTGAGAACTTAGCAGACCAAGCTTTATGGGATTAATTGTTGATTCATTCTAAAGTAGAAGAAATAAGAACAAATAAGCCACCAGATGTTTAGAAGCCACTAGTAAGGGTGTCCTTCAGATGAAATGCCTTGAGTAGATAATTTATGGATTCCTGCTCTTCTAGTTTTAGAATAAATTATAAACACTGCACATAGTAGTTATTGACAAAAGTACAGCCTGCTTTACTAATCATTCTTAGTCTCAGTTTAAATATAGAAAGATGAATGGTTTGAGCATAACGTGTATATGATATATGTTTTAAAACTTCATATCAAGTCAAGAGGCAGTATGTTATGATGATGCACAGCTGTAACGCATACCATTTAGTGCTGTAAAATGCATTTACAGTCATCACCTGTGTAAAAACAGAATGGCTATGAGGAAATCAATATAGCACATGCATACAGCTGTCTGTCCAGAAGAGATACTGTATTGCCCAAGAGGAGTGCTCCTTCTGTATGTTAGAAGTGTCACTGCAAACACAGGGGCATTTCCCATGTAGTGACTGCAGTTCCATTGCTAATTAAATCAGAAGATCAAATCAGTACCAAAATGTTCTACTGAATTCAGAGGGAAACAAGTTATGAAAATGTATTAATTGGCATGGTGTGATCAGGAAAGCAATGGTATACTGTGTCTAGAATCTAGGCACAGAAATACATGATTTTACAAGCAGGTAGAAGTACGACTCAGTCATTGTCCACGCTGGTGTCAACGACCTGAGACGTACCTCCTTGGACTACATGAAAAGGGACATCGAGGAGCTCTCTGATTATGTAGCCCAGGCAGGTATGACCCTGACCTTGAGCAGTATCCTACCTTCACCTAGAATGATGCCACAATACAGTGATAAGATGATCAGCTTTAATAATTGGCTTAAATTCTGGTGTCATTCAAAGGGGATCCAATGTCTGTCTGCCTGGGATGACATGCTGGACAAGCCATGCTGCTTCAAGGGACGGCTTGCACCTGTCACCCTGGGCTTCGGATATTGGCAAAGGCTCTTGCCACCCCCATAGTGCCTTTTTAGGCAAGGCTCAAATTCTAAACCTACCACCCTAGAACACCAAAAGGAAAAAACTAAGGGTAATGCTGCTCAATGCCAGAAGTCTCAATCTCAAGATGCACGCACTCGAGGCCCTTCTCAATATGGAGAACATCGATGTCTGTGCTGTGACAGAAAACCTGGTTCAAGGCTCCTGAGAACACCCCAGCACTAACAGGTTTCACCTCATATCATGCGTTCCGGCCCCAAAATCCGGACAACACCAAGAAAGGAGGGGTGTCCATATTCATAAAGGACACCCACACCTCAAGGTTGGTGGCAACGCACGATGCATCGGAGACCATCCGGGTGCAATTAACCATAGGCAAGACTGCTCTGCAATTTGTAGCATGTTACAGGCCACCCTCTCAAACTCAGGAACCTCACATGGCCTTCCTGAAAACATTGGAGGGGATAAATGATTAAAAACCCCTATAACCAAACCCAATTAGATGGGGGCATACTCAACCCAACAAACCCCCAAAATTCCTAGATAAAACAAACCTAACAATGTCCCCCCCCAAAAAAAAACATACTTGTTTAAGAAAATGGGGAAAATTTAAACCCCTTCCCCCATTAGATCAGATCTAAAAATTCTGGAGGTTAAAGATGAAAAAAAAGACAAGTGAAAAATTCTAAAACCATTTAACTTTTAAAAAAGTTGGTTTTTAAAATTTTACAGTGGTAAAAATTAAAACCATTTAACCTTTTAAAAAGTACCAAAAACAATTATGGATCGGAAAAACAAAACAAGACCCTTTTACAAAGGGAAAGGCCGTTTGTGACCCAGTTTTCAATTTTTCAACAAGGAAATTTTTACATTTTAGAAAAAAATTTTTTAAGGGAAGAATTTGATCATTATGGGAAAAAAAGGGGAAAAAAAATCCCAACAAAATTTTAAAAAATCCCAAATTTAAAAAATTTTAAGGTTTTTTTCCAAATTTTTAAAAACCCAAAGGAAAATCCTTTTGCTCAGAATTATTAAAATGGTGGAAAATTCTAAAATTTTTAAAAAATTCCAACATATTACATTATGCAAATTTTCCCCCTTCAAAAAGGGAAATTTTTAAAGGAATTTTGAAACTTTCCATAAAGGGGAGAAATTTTAATAAACAAAAACAAACATTTTGGGATGGGGGGTCCCCTTGTGTTCCTGAAAAAGGAATTAAAACAGAGGACACGTTTAACCTATATTAGGGAAATACGAGGGGAAAGATGTCACAAAATAATTTTTCCAAAATGGAAATTAAAGCCCAATTTTTGACAATTTTCTAAAGCCATGGAAAGGATAAAAATGGAATATAAATAAAGACATAGGACTTCAACTTGGACAAAACCCGTTTGGTTTGAAAGGAAGGGCCCAAACTGGTTATTGAAGTAAAGGTTGAAGGAAAACAGTCCATAGCCTACCTATGGAAAAACCTTAAAATCCCCCCCGGGATTGAAAAATTAACAATGTTTAAAAAAATCCAAAATTTTTCAAACCCGGGTAATAAAGAAACAAAGGGAAAATTCACCAAAAGGGTAAAACCTGTCAAAGTGGGGAATAAAAGGGCCAAAAATTTTTCATTACTTTTTAATTTAAAAAAAATTATTGAAAATTTCAAACGAAAAAGGGGATTTAAACCTTTTACAAAGAATCCCCCAAAGGGGCCCCCGAAAAGGAAACGGTTAAGGGCCCTGGGTGAAGTTTTAAAACAAAAATCTATAACCCCCGGGAAAAAATTTTAAAATATTTTGGAATAAGGACAGAAAAATTTTCAGTCTTAACCCCCTTTTTCATTTTTTAGGTTTGAATCATGTTTAAATTTAAAAATTTATATTTATATATAAATTACATTAGATAAATATTCTTACTCATACTATTAACCTATGATTGGGAAATTTCTTTAATTTTTTTTCAACCCCCTTAAATTAAACCCCGTTTCAACCCAAAAATTTTAAATTAAAAAATTTTATGGTTAATTTTTTTAAATTTATTATTAAAACTTTCTTAATACCTTTTTAAATATTAAACATTCAAACCCGGGTTTTATTAAAAACTTACCCCAAAAAATTTGCCCTCAAAACCCCAAAAACCCAATTAAATTAACTTATAAATAGTTTCTAGGGAAATTAAAAAAGGTCCCTAACCTTGGGAAAAAACCATACAATTAGAGAAAATTTGGCTTTTAAAAATTTGAAATGGTGGGAGATTTTAGATTACCCCGGGAAACCAGGTTCGGGGGGAAAGCCAAAATTGGAAAAATTTTTATTTAAAGGTGGGGGGCCCCCTTGGTAGGCAAAAAATCCCCTTTGGGGAGATACCTGTATGTTGACCCTTTAACCAATCTGCTTTTTCCCCGTAATTCCTTATAGTAAAATTTAAATGGCCACCCGAACTTTAAAAGGTTCTAAGGCCCTTTTTAGGGGTTTAAATTTTTTTTTTTTTAAAAATTTTCTTTGTTTTGATTAATTTGTTTCAAATTTTTTTTCACAACAAAGGAGAAAGTCCAATTCTTTTTCAATAATTTTTAACAAAATTAAAGTAAGGAAAATTGGTCTTTATAAAATTTTAATTCAAAAAAAAAGGGAAAATACAAAAATAAAGAGGAAATAAACAAAAAAAATTTTGATTTAAAAATTTTAAATTCAATGTTTAATGAAGAAACCTTAAAGGAGAAGGATGGGTTTAAAAGAAGGGTTAAAAGTAGAATTAAAAAAGTTTTTTGAAAATTGGTTAAAATACATAGATATGAAAAAAGACTTAATGTTAAAGGAAAAATCTTAAATGGGCATTAGAATCCCAAAAGTTGGAGTAATTTTAAAGATTTTAAAGCTGGATAATTTTAAATTTTCCCTAATAAGGGTTTTTCCGGGCAAAACAAAAGGGAACAGATTTAAATGAATTTTATTTAGAAACAATAGGAATTGGCCAGCTAAAAGCTTGGGTTTGGGATATAAAAATAAGCAGGAAAACAAAGGGGGTGGTTAATTTATTGGGGGAATACTTCAAATCTGGTTTATTGGAATGGGGTTTTTTAAAAAAGAAGTGGCTTTTGTAAAAGGTTATGGCAATCACTATTTTTTTAAATTTTCCCAAACTTGGAGAGATTTTAAGTTTGGGGTTTTGGGGTTAAAAAAAGGTAAAAGTAGTTTTTAAGGGCAATTTTTAAAGTTAAATTTTAACCTGTAAAAATTAAAATTTTAAAACAGGTATAATGTGTGCCCATTTTAATTTATAAAACATTAACCCGGGGTTTAGTTGTGTTCAACTTTTTTAAAAGTTTTTTTAAAAATTTAGAGGTTGAATTTTTAAATTTTCGGATAAATTTCCTTTTTTTTAATTGTTTTGTTGAGGGGCATTTTTCAACAAAGGGACGTTATGTAAAATGTACAATTTGCAGTGCTTTACAATTCATGGGTTTGTAAACTGCTGACATTGATTTCAGACTCTATAACAGTTATGAATAGTAAGCAGATGGGATTTGTTTTGCATGATAGTGTTTCAGTGAAATTTCTAGTTTTCGAGGCTCATTATACATACAAAAGTATTATAGATGTTTTTAAATTAATATTTATTAGCAGAACCATGAGCATATCTGCACACAGTGGTAACTACTGACTATTTAATCAATCATCAGAGTAGCCTGGCTACCTCAGTCAGTAGAGCAAGAAAAGTATCCCAGGTGGTTCAGCTGATAAAGCATAACACTCAATCTCAGGATCCAGGGTTTGAGCCCTATTTTGTGTAAGTCCCTTTAGCCTTGAAAGTTAGTACAGAGGCCTAGAGCTGACTTGTTAATTAGCTGCTTCTTCTGCCAGAGGTACATGGTAAGAATTGTTCCACCTTCATTTCTCTGCTGTGTGACCTTAAGTAAGTCACTTAACCAGCAAGTGCTTTGGGGCAACTGGGAATTTGGGCTAGGCTCCTTAATTGACTCTTGGACTCTATGTCTAGTAATTACTAATGAACCTATAGACTGCTGAGAACCAGAAAATGTGTGTGTGCGTGTGTGTGTGTGTGTGTGTGTGTGTGTGTGTGTGTGTGTGTGTGTGTGTGTGTGTGTGTGTGCGTGTGTGTGTGTGTGTGTGTGCATGTGTGTGTGTGTGTGTATTCTAATTCACACAACACTGGATGTCACATTTCCTCTTGTTATATAAGTATTCACAGGTCTATCTTATATCAGCAGATATACGTATACGTAACTACACATGGTCTTTTTTTGGAAAAAGAAAATCCATAAATACATTTTAACCAAACTGACCAGAGTAACTCAGGTGTAATTATGGCACTTTGGAGAGGTCTTTTGCTATTTTGATATTTTGCCTACTCTAATATGCACACACCACTATAATTCAAAAGGTAGACTGCACATTTGGTCGAACATTTTTTTGTGGGTATAAAAGACAGAGAGAATGCACATGTGAGTGTATGATTATTTGTGTGAATGACATATGGCTAAATTTGGTTTTATACACTGTGTATAAGCAGGAGTGTGCAGGAAGATTAATGATTGAATGAAAACGTGCTGGTTGTAAAGATTTATGAGACTATGTTTTAGCAGTTGGTGTGACAATGCACATGTTTATGGGTTAGGGTTACCTTAAGGGTTAGGTAAGGGGATGGAGCTAGTGTTGTGCAGGTTTGATAGTGTGTGTGTGTGTGTGTGTGTGTGTGTGTGTGTGTGTGTGTGTGTGTGTGTGTGTGTGTGTGTGTTCTTTTTTTCTTGTATGGCGGTACTCTGCACCATCTTACTCATATGTGCTTACCATAGCAGTAACCCTATCACTGTCTGTTACATGCACCCTACACATTATGTTACTAAAACCCTTTCTCTAACACTATCACCACCAAAATTACATGATCTAATTTTTTTTGCTGTGATTTCCACATATATGTTTTTTATTGTGAGTATTCAGTGTTTTTTTTTATTCATTCTTATGAGCCATTCAGTGTTCTGTGATTCTTTCTCTTTTGTTCTACCACTTGTGATTCTCTCTGTTGAGGTTTTTACCTTTCATGATGCATAGTTTCTAGCTACCATGCACTTTGCTGATTGCACAGCTTGTCAATGTGCAACATGGGTAACATTTTAATTGGCTCCAGGAATTTCTAAGCATTATTATAGTTGACTTGGGTTTTCTCAACTGTAACAATGCAGGTTAGTATCTACTACGATTGCGCTAGTGTGACCATTTGGGTGGTATATAAGTTAAGAGTGTGAGGACAAAATCCTCAAATGCTGCTTACCTTCAGTGGTATGTGTCCGGGTGGGTGTTTTAATGTTTAGGGTGATGTACTAAGAGATTAATAATGCATTATAAAAGTTATCAGCTTACTAATTCAAGGCAAATTTAGGTGTGTGTGTTTGTAATGTATTTGGATGTGTATGTGCTTTGTGATGGTATATGTTGCAGTTTTAGGAGAGTGTTAAGTTGTAATATAACTGTTTAGCCTTTAACAGAGAAAGTCCCCCTACTAGCTGTACATGTAAACACAGAAAAATACATATTCAGCTAATGGTAGCTCTGAAATTAATAGACATGTACAGCCCTTTCATTTAGATTAAATAACAGTCAATTTATTTACAGAAAGTGTAGGCAACTTGTCTTAAGTTTTAATGGTTTATGAGTGAACACTGGCTTTAGTTGGTCTTTGTTTGTCTGTACAACTATTTAGAAATCTGTTAAATATCCTAAAGTTAGGATTGTATTTTGGGGCCAGGGGTTTAGATAATATTATGACTGACCTTTGAGAACTTAGCAGATCAAGCTTTATGGGATTAATTGTTGATTCATTCTAAAGTAGAAGAAATAAAGTAGAAGAAATAAGAACAAATAAGCCACCAGATGTTTAGAAGCCACTAGTAAGGGTGTCCTTCAGATGAAATGCCTTGAGTAGATAATTTATGGATTCCTGCTCTTCTAGTTTTAGAATAAATTATAAACACTGCACATAGTAGTTATTGACAAAAGTACAGCCTGCTTTACTAATCATTCTTAGTCTCAGTTTAAATATAGAAAGATTAATGGTTTGAGCATAACGTGTATACGATATATGTTTTAAAACTTCATATCAAGTCAAGAGGCAGTATGTTATGATGATGCACAGCTGTAACGCATACCATTTAGAGCTGTAAAATGCATTTACAGTCATCACCTGTGTAAAAACAGAATGGCTATGAGGAAATCAATATAGCACATGCATACAGCTGTCTGTCCAGAAGAGATACTGTATTGCCCAAGAGGAGTGCTCCTTCTGTATGTTAGAAGTGTCACTGCAAACACAGGGGCATTTCCCATGTAGTGACTGCAGTTCCATTGCTAATTAAATCAGAAGATCAAATCAGTACCAAAATGTTCTACTGAATTCAGTGGGAAACAAGTTATGAAAATGTATTAATTGGCATGGTGTGATCAGGAAAGTAATGGTATACTGTGTCTAGAATCTAGGCACAGAAATACATGATTTTACATTACCATATGCTGCATGAGGAACCCTGCAAGTCCTTTCCAGAATCAGGAGAGATGAGAATACTTAAGATAGTATGCTACCCAGAGCATAAAGGCTTTTCTAATCTGTCTCTATATTTCATTCTGTATTTATTTATTTTATTTATTTATTTGACATTTGTTAACCGGATTAGTCTGACTGGGCAAGATGCCCTTTTTCAGCAGACACCCAAGGAGAAAAGATTCAATTACATAATAATCAATACATTGATTAATACAAAAAAATTAAAGTAGGAGAACAATTGGTCTTTATACAAAATAAGT
Source organism: Protopterus annectens (assembly GCF_019279795.1). Taxonomy (NCBI): domain Eukaryota; kingdom Metazoa; phylum Chordata; order Ceratodontiformes; family Protopteridae; genus Protopterus; species Protopterus annectens. The sequence goes on along the minus strand of NC_056729.1, from coordinate 153,292,350 downwards.
AAGAAATACATAAAAAACAAGGAAAAGTACAAATAAGTAAATCGTAGGAACATATTACACTAAAAAAGAAAGTCAATGATTTAAAACTATTTGTAACATTCAGTGTGTAATTGCAATGTAAAACCTTAATAGGAGACAGGGACTGGGTGTTGAAGAAGAAGAGATTGAGAGTAGGGAAGTTAGATGTGAAGGAAGATTGATCAGAAAATTGAGTTAAAATACATAGATGAGTTGGAAAAAAGAAGAGGGGACCTTAACTGTTGGGAGCGAGGCAAGGGGGAAGATCTTCAAGTGGGGTCATTGCAGAAACAGATCCAAGAGATGTGCAGGTATTATTTTAAAGCCATTTTAAAGCTGTGAGTATTATCAATTGTCCATAAATGTAGAGGAAGCTTGTTCCGGGCAAAGGTGACAGAGTGGCTATACAGTATCTTACCAATGAATTTGTTAGGTTTGGAGATAGACAATAGGAGTTGGTCTGAGCTACGTAGGCTGTGGTTAGGGATATAGGGGGAGATAAGATTAGTCAGAGATGGCCAAACAAGGGGATGGTGAAGGATAGATTGGGTCAGATGGAGCTGTGGCAGGAGGATCTGGTGTTGGAGTTCAAGCCAGTGGAGTTTCTTTAGGGCAAGACAGTGGCGTGTTTGATAAGGGAGATTACTGGCAAATCAAGCTATTTTATTATATGTGTGTTCAAGCTTGGTAGTCAGATTCTTATTTAGTTGGGTGAATAATGGGGTGGCAAAGAGAAAGGTGGGAAGAAAGTATGCTTGAGCTAAGGACAATTTGGATTCAGGAGTTCGGAATTTTTTATTCCTGTACAGCAGTCCAAGTTTTTGGTGAGTTTTTTTATACAGTTATGAATGTGAATGGCAAATTTAAGTTCATCATCAACATTAACTCCGAGGAGTTTAGTGTGTGATTCAACTTTGATGGATCTGTTATTTATAAAGGAGATGGAGAAAGAGAGTTTGAGATGTTGGAGAGATTTAGGCAGGAAGAGTAGAAGTTTACTTTTGTTAGGGTTAAGTAGTAATTGATTAGCAGAGAGGCATTTTTTCAACAGAATGTAGAGATTCTTGAGTAGGAGTGAGTAGGTGAGATAGTTTATCAGATGTGGAGATGATAGTAGAGTCATCGGCATATTGAATCAGAGTGGAGAGAGGACAGGAAAGGTAGAGGTTGTTAGTAAAGCTGTTGAATAAAAGGGGCCCAAGGATGGAGCCTTGTAGCACACAGGTTTGAACAGAGAGAAAAGGGAATGTAGAAGAGAGCCATTTAACGGATTGTAGCCGATCAGACAGATAACTAGAAAACCAGCTGACAGAGGAGTTACAAAGGTTAAGGGAGGCTATTTTGGAGAGAACGAGCTTATAGGATACAGTATCAAAGGCTTTAGAGAGGTCGAGGAACATGCAGGAGACTAATTTGCTGTTATCAAGAGATGAAGAGATTGCTTGAGTGAAAGATATAAGGGCAGTAGTGGTGCTATGATGAGGTCTGAATCCATGTTGTGTGGGGGTGAGGAGGTTCTCATGAGTGAGATAAGACATGAACTGTCTGTGTATACACTTCAAGAATTTTAGAACGGGGGAAAGAATAGCGATGGGCCTAAAATTTGAAGGGTCTGTGGAGTTCCCTCCTTTGTGCAGGGGCAAGATGCAGAACTTTTTCCAGACAATAGGGAAAAGACCTTCTTTTATTGAGCGATTGATAAATATAGAAACTGGGTAGGCAATGGAGGAAGCTGCCAACTTAAAATACTAAGATGAAAGGTTGTCTGCAGAAGGGGAATAAGGTTTAAGTTTATTGATGTAGAATGTGATAGTTTAGGTGGGGATGTGTTTAATAGAGAAATGAGTGAAATGAGGAGATGGGGGAGGGGTGTCAGGGATAAGATTTGTATTGGGTTTAAGTAAGTTCTGTATGGAGTTAATGAAGAGTTAAGAAGTGTGACAGTTTCAAAAGAGGAGGTGTTAGGAAAAGTATTGGGTAGAGGGGATACCAGGATAAAGAATTTTGTTGATAGTGGACAAGAATATTTTGGGGTTGGTTTGAAAGTTTTTTTGATGGTTGAGGTAAAAAGTTTTTTTGTCAAGGTAGATTTGTTTTTTAGCACAATTTCTAAGTTCTCTATAGAGCTGGAGATTTGAGGTAGTTTTGTGCCTATTCCAGGAACTGTTAATTTTCTGCATGAGGGAGAGACTATCTTTGGTAATCCAGGGGGTATAACTAGATTTAACCTTTATTTTTTCTTATGGGGGTCATGGAGTTAAGAATGCTTAGAAATATGCAGTTAAATTGTAGAATGGCTTCTTCAAGAGGGAGGTTGTGAAGGAAGGACCAGTTGATGGAAGAGAGTGTTTGGTTGAATTTATTTGAGTCAAAGTTGCATGGGTTATGGCAGTCTCTATATATCTAGGATTTAACAGCTTGGGAGGAGTGGCGCTGAATAGAAGTTGGGAGGTGATCACTAAGGGAGTCAGGTAGTGTAGTGGGATTATGATAGTGATTAGGATGGGAGGTAATAATCCAGTCCAAAGTAGAGCTGGAGTTAGTTTTAGAGTTTATGTGAGTAGGAGAGGTTAAGAGTTGAGAAAAAGTAAACAGGTTAATGCTAGAGGTTGGAGAGATAGAGCACAGAGTATTCCAGTCAATGTTAACGCCTCCTAAAATGATGGTTTCATAGGAGATAGTTGGAGATATCCAAGCAAGGATTAGTTCAAGGGTAGAAATATTTTCAATGGGGGATATGTAAATGGAGGCAATAGCTATTTTCTTTTGTTTGTTTAAGTTGCAGTTAACAATGTGTATTTCAGCCGGGTGAAGATAAGGGGGGTGAAGGGAAATGGGTGAAGGGACAGCTGAGTATAGCAGAGCGACTCCTCTACCTTTTTTTTAGGTCTATCTTGGCAGAAAATATTGTAGCCAGAGGGTAAGATTTCACTATTAGTAATGTGAGGTTTTAGCCAAGTTTCCGAGATGGAGAGAACATCGGCGGTATAAAGTGATAGCCAGGAATGCAGTTCAGAGACTTTGTTTTGGATACTTCAGATGTTGAGAGCCATAATTTTAAGAGTCTTAGCAGATTGGGTAGTGAGATGTTGAGGGCTTGTTTTCAGAGATGGAGACGTTGCTGTGGAGGAGAGATGAGTGAGTTGAGTGTCAGGGCCTGGGTTGGGGTGAATATCACCTGAGTGAATTAGAATGTTTAAGAAGGAAGAGGAATTGAATAGGAGACAGTAGAGGTAGTCAGACTTTAGTTTTGATTTAGAAGGATGATAATAAGATGTGGGGTATTTAATTTTATAAAGGTAGGCATTATGATGAGAAAAAAGAGAGGGTGATAGAGGGAAAGAGTATGGACTTGGGGAATTGCTATTTTGGTGAGGAAAAGTGGGGCTGTGGTGGAGGTCTGGTAGTGTATGATGGAGGGATGTGGAGAGAGGGTTAGTAGTGTAATAGTAAGTAGTAAATGTAGCATGTTAGTGAGAGGTTACAGTGGGAGGTACTAAGATAGTAGCTGGGTGAGAATATAGAGGTGAGGGAAAAATAAATGGAATATAAAGTGTGATGAGGAGAGGAGTAGAGTAGTGAAAAGCTGGGGAGAATGTGGAAGAGAGGGAAGAGTATGAAATCTGAAGGGAGGTAGATTGAGTGCAATAGCAGAGAGGAAGACAGGTGAGGCAAATATAATGGCTGAGTGAAGGGAGGAGATTGGAGGATGTAGCTGGGGTGGGGGAAATAGGGAGAGTGACCAAGATGAAGTATAAATGTAATTGAAGTAGGGGTGGGTGGGAATGGGGGTAGGATAGGGGAGCAGAGGCCTGAGCATAGCAAGGGCAAACGGAGCAGGGCTACATCGGCCTGGGAGAAGCAAGATGAGTGAGAAAAACTATCAGTTGAAGGAGTTGTACAGGTAAGTAGTAGTTATTAAAAACTTAATTCACCTTATTTTTGCTCTTTTATCCACCAAGTATTGTCCAGTGGCTCTTTTTCCTTTGCCTAATCAGTCTGTTCATTCATCTCTTAGGAATGAGATCTAAGGCACTCTGCAGATTGAGCAGGAGCCCTATGGCCTTTTCATTCCCTGTCTGGAGGACTTAATCAGTACATCTGATCCCTCAGAGAAGTGAGAAGCAGGCAGTAAATAGGGGGCCAGGTTTCCAGACTTGGTGTATTCCCCTCCTTTTTTTTGGAGTTCCTAATCTCTGCTGTGGATCCCTAGAGTCCCAGTAGTGCAGCCGATCATGGGAAGCCTGCAAGCCTTCACACGCATGCTAATCGCCAGCCTTACAGATGCAATACCTGCTGCTCCCTCTAGATGTCACCCACCTGTTGAGCCAGAACTACCTCTTTCTCTCGGGCCAGGCAAAGCAGATAATGGTTGTTCACCTTCATCCTCCATGCCCTGCTCCCAATGCTGCATATCAAACAATGGTCATCTGGGCTCCAGCCCTGTGTGCCATAGGAGTGGGTAGTTCACTATAATTGCAAAGGTTTGTTAGTCAGGCTGGATACAACTAGCTCTGTAACAAAAAAATGAAGAGTACCAATTACAGCCACCAGGGGCCTTCTTATCATGGTCAGGTATATGAAGTTAAAATATAATTGCACCCACTAAAAATTCAAAAATCAAAATGTGGATTGACATGCCTGCTAGTGATACAGTGACAAATGTGGTGTTACCTCAGACAAATGAGTTCAGTAGTCAGGCTGAAACACAGATTAATGTTACTAGTGGAAAAATACACCTACTATTTTCTCCCTTTTGCTACTCGTATGAAGCTTAAATAACTTTCTACTGGAAAGAAAACAAAATTAAAATATTTACTTTTGCATACCTTTTCAGTTAAACTGCTTCCATCCTGCACATGAAGCAAAAATATTTACAAAACATATCTAAAAAAAATAGTGGCAGCAGCAACTGCATTCAACGGGTGCACTGGCAAATACTGATATGTTTACAGATGTGTCCAAACACAACACATCTGTAATCCATTTGGGAAGTGCAAATAAAGGAAAAACATATAAAAAACTTATAAAAACTCAAAATCCATAGAGTAAACAGTCAAGTCCTTGGTGCAATCCAAACAGTTTAATCCACAATCAATAAAAACATGGCAATAAGCAGGTTCGTCTTGATACACTCTAGACAAAAATGCTTATTGCCATGTTTTTATTGATTGTGGATTAAACTGTTTGGATTGCACCAAGGACTGGACTGTTTACTTTATGTTTTTAAGGTTTAATACTACAGTCTTTGTTGTTCTTGAAAAACTTATAAAGCCAGATAAAATCTAGCTCAGCTATAAATATCTTAGCCACCAAACTGAAGGAAATTATTGATGTTTGAATAAATGTAAGAAGATGAACACTGACATATTCAGAACTTTTCAGGTATTGTACTCTCTTTATTCTACCTTATGAAATAATTAGATTAACAAAACTGCCCACTCTACTAATCTAATTTCATGAACAAGTGCCAATATGTTCAAGGCATACTTTGCTAAGCCACCCAAGTACATTATTTATAAAAGATAAGGCATTTTTGAAAATAATTCCACTGCATAATCATGATGTTTCATTGCAATATCATAGATAATTCACAATTTACCCATAGTGAATGGACTAAGGCCAGGATTTAGAGACACAGGGATATAGCCAGGCATACGTTTTGTACTCTACTGAGTATATTTATTTCTGAACATCATATCAACAAGCAGTTATTCACAGACACATCAGCCGCAATGAATAAAGTCCTCATTATCAGCTAATTTTCATGTCTCTCAGTTGCTCAGAGGTTACCACAAGTGTGAACGGGCCCTTTTCTGCTGCCCTACTAGTAAATACCACCACCTGCTGATGCATTGTGTTAGGACAAGCACCCCTCTCATTCATTCCCCCTTACATATACACCCACCCAAATATACACATCCACCAGACACACCGCCATACCTCTTACCTGACCCAGAGTTTACAAAATGTTCCTGATGTTACCTCTTACATCCCTTATAAATCATGAATCATTAGTGTGTCAATAATGCCAGTCCTCAGACTTTCATTATTCTTATTGTTCAGAAAATGCATCATGATGCAAGTCTTGTTGCTCTTTCAACTCATTAAGTGGATTGGGGTAATATTTATAAAGACTCCCTGGTGCCTTCTAGTGCCCTCCCCCCAGCTTTGTCCAGAAAACGTGAGCATGGCCACCATATGTCATGGACCTTTAAAGTCAGTCAATAATGCCAGACATTCGACTTCCATACTTATTGTTGTTCAGTACAATTATACAAATGCAATTGCTCTATTAACATTTAATGTGTATTACAGTAATATGTAGAAACACTCCCCTGGTGTCCTGTGTTTCCCCCTCCAGTATATTTTTCATGCTGCAAACCCTGTTGCTCTATCACCTTTCTGATGATTAGAATGCAGAAAACTATCCACTGCTCGTTGGTCTGGGGTAGTTGACAAGTATAGCTTTCCATCAACAGATACCCACACACATACACACACACATGCACTGCCACAAACATGCACACAGGCATCTTGTGCATTGAAAACTTCCCTCACCCAATCATACTCACACACATACTCACATGTTTACCTATACACATACACACTTACCATATTTCGTAACTGAACCCGTACTGTTGCCACCGAGGCAGACACATACATACACACACTCACTTACTCACTCACCTATCACCACTCGTCACACAGCTCCACACACATACACACAAGAGCATTCACTCCAACACAAACTATCAACAAAATTCCCCAGTACTTATCTCTAATGCAGTTTTACCCACTGAAAGTAATTGGTGGAGAACAGCTTGTAATTTAGTTATTACTGCGGCAGGTGGTAAGGATTTATGGAGGTGAATTGTTCTATGAATTGCTCAACTGCATAAAGCAGTTACAACAGGCATTTCCAGGGGAAGAACACATGGCTGATTACCATATGCCACTCCCCAAAATATCTCATTATTATTTGCAGTAGACCACAGAGACAATCCACTGATATGCCACACCTCTATCAGGTAAGCACTGGGTAGAACTGTCTCAGAATCAGAAATAGTTACTACCAATGGAAAAAAAAGACCACTTGCCACTGGTGGTAAACTTTCTGAATCCCAGCCTAAATTTTGCCATCTAATATTTTATTTTATATTAGTATGTTTACAACACTATACCAGCATGTAAACTGCTGCATAAATATAGCTGTACCTTGTTGGAACAAACACAGGGCAAATCCCAGAAACAGACCCACATGCTGAAACCATAATATCAACAACCTTTTCAATAAAAGGAAGAGAATTTTGAACAGAAGTAAAAAGACTAATTTACAGAAAGACACAGCCCTCATCACTGAAATAAACAAACAACTAAGGAACTTAATAAAATCCACCAAAGCCAAACGTGAGAGTAAGTATCTACCCAAGCCAAGGACAATCACAAGGCCTTTTTTACTTACATTTTTACTGTCATAAGCACAAAGGAGCAATGCAGTGAGCTGATTGTGAAAATGTTAACTACACCAAGGCTAAAGATATATTGAATCTACTTGCCGATGAATTTAGCTCTAACTTTTCCCTTCTTTCCCTTCTGTTTATCTCTCAAGATATAACTAAAACTAGCTAATCTCCAGTTATCATACAAGACCAAGTCATAAAAGCACTATCAAAAGCTAAAAATACTGTAACAATGGGTCCTATCAATATCCCTGGATGCATCTTATATAGCATGAAGCACAATTTATCCACACCTCTAACAACACTGCTCATCCTCAGCCTCCATACAGGTTTTGTACCAAGTGAATGAAAAACAGCTACAGTCATTCCCCTGTATAAGGGAAGAACTTCCACAGACCCACACAATTACAGGTCAATAGGTCTGACCAGCCTCATATGCAAAGCCATGGAAAGACATATCATGAAACTAATCAACACTGGCTTAGGGAACCTCCAAACACTAGACCCATACCAGTTTGAATTTATCAAAGGCAGGTCATGCTTACTCAACCTAGTGGACTTTTTTGAATAGATCACTAAAACAATGTGTAATACCACACCTTTGGGTCAGTAATCAAGAAGCCTCAATCTCACCACTGACACCAGTGGTAGATGTTCACTGAGAGGATAACAGGTATACAAACAGTATCTCCTGATGCAGCTCTCTGCATCAAGCACAATAAAGTATTTTCCTTAAGGGCACACAGGGAACACAGTCAGTCCAGGGGTTGGTTCCTCCCTCTTTCCCAAGATCCCCAATATGAGTCCCCACTGGCACAGCTATAGAGTTGAGTCCTTAGCCAACATTCCAAGCCAAGTCCTCTAACACTCTCTCTGTCCATCCAGTGCTTCGTGTCCCTGCCCAAACAGCTGACACACACACACACACACTTTAAGATTTGATTTGCACACACACACACACACACACACACACACACACACACACACACACACACACACACACACACACACACACACACACCTGGGAAAGGCTAGCACAGGTTTACTAACTATGCCCCCTTTTCCCAGACTATAAGGTAGTTATGACTGCCACCAGAACCCCTCACTAGCTACTTTAAAGCCCTTAGCAAAGGGTGTTCAATTTTAATGTGTAATATCAATATTAATACAAATGGTAGTTTGACCAAGAGCAAGGTTATTAGGAGTGGCCCACACAGTGTCACCAAATAAATATGCAAATACTCCCAAAACCTAAGTATCTCTACAAAGATCAGCCACAATGAAAAGTTTAATTATATTTAATAATAAATAATAAAATAACAAGACAACATACTAAGTATATATTCAGTGACACAAGAGTTCAAATCACAGGAAATATCTAAAATAACATTGAAGGACAGGCTCAGACAAATAAAGAAAAACAATATCTAAACTAAGCTTCACTATATTCCTGACTGAATCTTAGAGAATTATACTATTCCCTACTTACTTAATAGGGCAAGGCAGATGATGAGGTGAATGGTCCTTCTTTTTGTCAGGCCTAAGACAGAATACAGGATGCTCTGTCTCACTAAAAGACTTCTCATAGGTTCATCGGTTCATATAATGATACTAGCCTATTGACCCAGAGGGCCTTATTAAGCCTAGCCAAGAATTTCACCCATGTTCCCACAAAGTCAGCACCTGTTTGCCCGGTCCAGCAGGGACATAGTTGGGGTCCCAGGGGTATATTTTCTGTTTCCCATCCAGTCATCCAGGTTCCTCTTAAAGAGGGCTAGTGAGGTACTCTGCTTGACATGGAGAGGAAGTCTATTCTACAGATAGGGAAGTCATTGGGACACAAATCTATCCCACCAAGTTCTATTAATGTCACAGACCAGGTTGCGACCTTGTGTGCAGGTTGCGCAAGTGGACTTTGACGGATATGCAGCAGCTCCATCAAGGTTGAGTCTGAGACAGCCTTGTATGCCAGACACAGGTCACCTCTGAACAGTCTGTATGAGACAGAGTAGAGGGACAGGGCTTTTAGCCTATCTGTATAGGATAGGTGTTTGAGACCCTGGATTTTCCTGGTCAGGAACCTCTGTGGTCTCTCCAGCTACTGCATGTCTTTGGCAAGGTACATGCCAAAGGGGGCATTGTACTCGATACTGGGTCTGATAAGGGAGGAGTACAGGGATGTTATGACCTCCTTGTTCCTGGTTGAAATACCATTACATATAATGTGGGCCATGTAGAAAGCCTGCCATACTATGGAGGCAACATAGTGGACAAAAGTCAGGTTGCTATCAACTTGGGTGGATGCCACATCTATCATGACTGATTACATGCTTAGTACGTTGTTATTAATATGATAATTAGTGGGGACACCATTTTCCCCAAAGAGGATAATGATGCATTTCTTGGCATTCAGTTTGAGGCCATGTTTCTGGCACCAGTCATTAGTCTGGTTAAGGCCCTCTTGGAGGATGTTCACATCACTAGGGGGAATTTATTACAGTACCCAGCTTGCAGTCATTTACTAACTTGGTCAGCCACAGACCACAAGTTTCAGCTTGCACCTCAGAAGAGTATATCCCAAACAGTAGAGGCATCAAGACCGATCTTTGAGGTACACTGCTTGCTACGGGTCTACTACTAGAGGTGGCTTCCCCTACTTTGACTGAGTGAGTTCTATCAGTGAGCCAGTTAGCTACCCATCTGGTAACATATGGGTTGATGCCTAGCTGGGAGAGTTTGTCTATTATGCCCAAGTGGGGAATAGTGTCAAAATCTTTGCCTAGGTCAAGGTAGGTGGTGTGCACTGTCTTGCCCTCAGCCATGGATTTGGTGACTGTTTCAAAGAAGGCGACCAAGTTTAACAGGCATGATCTCCCTTTGACAAAACCAAACTGTGTGGCATCAAGAGTTTGGCGGTTGCCAATGCCCTTGTTTATAAGGTCCAAGATAATGTGTTCCATGGCCTTGTAGATCAGGCTAGTTAGGCTGATGGGCCTATAATTGCCTGGGTCAGTGGACACTCCACCATTGTGCAGTGTGATGACAGTGGCTGTCCTCCATTCTGCTGGGATGAAGCTGGTGCACAGGCTTTGGTTAATTAAGGTGCCTAGTGGTGCTGAGAGCTCTTGCCTGAGTTCATGTAGGACACAGCCAGGGATGTTATTGGGTCTCATGGAGGCTGTATTTTTTTGCCTTTGAGATGGCATTCATAACCTGCTCCCTGGTGATGAGGGGAGGGGTTCAGATGCTGGGGATGTCCTGGTTTACTGATGGAGGCACAGGTGGGTGAAGTTTTCACTGAACTTGCTGCCAGCAGGTTGGCTATATCTATAGTATTTGTGCATGTGGTATCCTTGACCACCAATTCAGAACACATTTGTGAGTTATCTTTGAGACTGTGGACATATGCATAGATGACCTTGTTCATAGGTGTGCACTAGGCTAATGGCCCTGGAGCCTTTACAAGCCTAGCCCATAGAAATGCCCTGGCATTGTGCAGCTTGGCGTTATTTGTGATTGTCCTTAGTGGATGTGGCAAATTTGGACTCAAAGTTATCCTTAGAGGATTTCACCAGTGACCTTATTTACTTGTTCAGACAAAGGAGAGATTGCTTCCAACTTGGCACCTGCTCCTTCTTCGTCCTGCACAGAAATTTTTTTCCTTTTATTAGAGAGTCTATTTATTGCTGCTGTCCACCAGACAGGTTTACTCTTCTTTGGGGAAGAAGATTTGGTCCTGTCAGGTATTGCTGATTCCATGCAGTTATATAGGTGCTCATATAGTTTTTTGGTGTAGGCTTGGATATTAGTGCTTGATTCGACTGAAGGGATGCTTATACCTGCTCTCAGGAGGTTGTAGTCAGCTTTGGAAAAGTTTTTTTGTTCGACCCTGGCAAGGGGGGGGGGGTATAGTGAGATGGTGACTTTGAAAGTGATTGCTTTATGGTCGAGTCTTACCAAGGAGGATGACACTGTAGGAGTGGTACAGTGGCTACTCATGTTGGTTAGTACCAGGTCCAGGATATTTTCACCTCTTGTGGGGGTGTCAACCAGCTGATCCAATGCACTGGCACTGATGAAGTCGAGGAATTTCTGGGCATTCATGTTTGAGCTAGAATAGGCCTTCCACTCTATGGTTGGGTAGTTAAAGTCACCCAGGATCAGGGTAGAAGGCTGAATCTTGATGGATTCAAGTAAATCCAGATAGGTGGAATGGGCCTCCTAAGTCATGGTTGGGGGTCTGTAGCTACCTATGATTTGAATAGGTGTTTTGTCAATAGCTAACTGCACCTGGAGTGTCTCCTGTGAGTCATACTGTTTGACCAGCCTGAAGGTCTGTATGTCTTTGATAAATATTGAAACTCCACCTCCTTTTGCTTTGTAGCCCTCTGTTTGGGGTCTGAAAGTATGGTAGGACAAGTAACCTGGTAAGGCTGGGGTGCTCTTCACAGCTTTGAGCCAGATTTCAGTGACTGCACAAATGTCAGTATCTTCCAGGGGAAGGAATGCTTACAGTGAGTGCAGTTTCATGCTAAGACTCCTAGCATTTAGCACCATGACCTTTACATTTCTTTTAGAAGAATTTTTCACATTTGTAATTTTGTCCTCGTGACCTTGCCTAAAAAAAGGCACTATGGGGGAGGCAAGAGCCTTTGCCAGAAGCCTGAAGCCCAGAGGAGACAGATAAAGGCCATCTCTGGCAAAGCATCATGGTCTGCCAATCATGTCCTCTCAGGCTGTCAGGTACTGGATCCCCTTGGAATGCCACCAGAAACTAAGCCAATTGTTAAAGAGAATCATTTTATGTTTGTACTAAGGCATCATTCTGGGTGACGGTAGGATGCTGTTTAAGGCTAGGGACATACCTGCCTGGGACACATATTCAGCGAGCTCAATCATGTCTCTCTTCATATAGTCCAGAGAGGTGCATCTCAAGTCATTCACACCCAACATGGACTATGACAGAGTCATAACAGTACTTGCTGTTGAGAAACCTGAGTGCATGAGTGATATGACGGATTCTAGCACATGACAAGTAACTTACCATAACTTTTCCCTTGTCTAGCCTGGTGAGGGCCACATCTGTGTGTCTCATGATAGAGTCTCCCATGACTAGTATGCTGGGTTTGTGGCTGGGCCTTAGAGGCTGTGAGACACAGGCATGTGTACTATGTGTGGTGCTTGGTGAGGTGGGTTGTGTGCAAACACAGGGTATAAATACCAGAAAAGATGGAAGAATGGAGAAGTTTAAATTACTCCCCAATCCTGTTAGTCCTTGCTCTTTCAACCAATCACTTGTGCTAGAGAAGGCCAAGCAAACCTGTTACACTCAGTAACAGCGAACACAAGACACTGCAGAAGATGGCTGTCAGAAAAACAGGAAACTCAACAAGCAAAACAACCAGGCTTGGATAACAACAAGCCTCTATTCAAACTATGCTGCCTGACTAAAACACAGAAACTTCACACAAAATGCACAGAAAAGCACAGACAGAGCATTCACAAATAGAAAATACAACTCTCAGTATGAAAACGCAGCTTACAGCTAAGTAATTCAATAAAAATGCAATTACAGTAATAAAACACTATCCAGCAATAAAAATACAGATAAAACAGTATAAAACAGTACAAAATGCAGTAAAACAGTAAAAAAAGCTTTATAACATGCAGAATGTAGTAGATTAGCTGCATAGCACAACTATAAGCATTAAGAAATGTAATTCAATGAAATAAATGTAAGAAAAACGTTATTCTGCTTTGGGAGCCTCAGGGAATTTCTGATTTGTCACAGAGATGAATCGCCATTCCTCAACCTTGTAAAAACAAGACACACACACACACACACACACACACACACACACACACACACACACACACACACACACACACACACACACACACCTGGGAAAGGATGGCACAGATTTACTAGCTATGCTCCATTTTGCCCAGACTATAAGGTAGTTATCACTGCTACCAGAACCCCTCACCAGCTACTTTAAGGCCCTTAACAAAGGGTGCTTAATTTTACTGTATAATATCAATATTAATACAAATGGTAGTTTGACCAAGAGCAAGGTTATTAGGAGTGGCCCACACAGTGTCACCAAATAAATATGCAAATACTCTCAAAACTTAAATATTTCTACAAAGATCAGCCACAATGAAAAGTTTAAATGTATTTAATAGTAAATAATAAAAGAACAAGACAATACTTAGTATGTAGTCACAGTGACATCAGAATTTAAATCACAGGAAATATCTAAAATAACACTGAAGGACAGGCTCAGACAAATAAAGAAAAATAATATCTAAACTAAGCTTCACTGTATTCCTGACTGAATCTAAGAGAATTATACTATTCCCTGCTTACTTAATAGAGCAAGTCAGATGATGTGGTGAATGGTTCTTCTTGTTGTCAGGCACAAGACAGAATACAGAATGCTCTGTACCACTAAGAGACTTCTCAAAATAATATCTCAAATATTACTTCTGGGATAGCTTGCAGAATGACATCACTTCCAGTCATCTGACTTCTAGTCCCCAAGTAAACCCCCCATTGCTGGAAGCTGGCAGGATTTAGCACCTACCTGTAAAAATACACACACAAGGGCTTTTGCTCAGATCTGTGGCTGCTGCTGGAAATCATAAAACAGTTCCATACCTCCATGCTTCAAGAGTATTAATTAGTTCACCCCAAAGACAAAACAGTAAGCTTCCTATTACAGACGTTCTGTCTCTGGCTGTATTGAAACCTGTGAGATAGCATCTTTATGGCCTCACCCATAAAGTGATTTAATTTCAAATATATTTTAAAGTTTGCTGGACTGAGGTTAACCTTCCAGTTTCCTCTGCTAAAACATATACATTTAAACCGTTACAATAGTGCATATACATTTCTGTTCTCTCCAGTAGGGTACACTGTGGATACATTTCAAACACAAGAACTTTACAAATACCTTTTCAACACAAAAATCTATACAAATCAGTTTCATATACACATGGTATACAGTTCTAATACACTTATAACACAAGAATCTTGTATAAATCAGTTTTATATTCACAAATGACATATAATTATTTACAAAAATTCAGGCTAGCTGTGCTGGCAGTACCTTCTATCATCACACAATCATGAAGGTTAAATGGTACACACCACATACCTCAACCTGGCCAAAGCGTTTGACACAATCATCCACTCAGGCATAGTAGAAAAGCTAAATAAACCAGGAATAATCACTACGCAACTTGTTGGATTGCCAACTGTCTCATGGATGGGACACATGAAATCAAAATAATGGAAGTTACCTCCACAAAGAGACCTGTCACCAGTGGAGTCTTCCAGCATTTTGTGTTGGGACCTCTCATGTTTGGCATCAGAGGTAAAAGCCAATACCAAAGGACTCTGTCTGACTAAGTTTTCAGATGATTGCAAGCTAAGAGTAGGCACTGAATCCCTGAATGACTTGCCCATCCTGCAGGAAGGTTTGTTGCAAATAGATAATTAGGCCAAAATCATGGATTGAAACTCAGTGCCAAAAAATGGATTATTGCATCCACTTGGAAGTCATCAACTCCAGGGAACTATCACATTGAGAATACACCTCTAAGAGTTGATCCAAGTGTTCTAGATTTAGGAACTTATGTGGACAGTGTTATAACTTTTGATCAGCATGTGTCTGTTGTAAGAAAGCCCTTCTATATTGCACAGCTTATAAACAAAGGGTTTGCAAGTAGATCTAGGGAGGCCATTGTCTCCCTTTAATCAGACATTATTAGAAAAGTTATGGAGTACAGTAGTGCCCTTTGGCATGTAGTTGACACAAGCAACAGTTGGTGCACCTACAGAGATACCTTACTAAAAGGATACAAGGCCTAAACAACATGTACTTGGTATGCACAGTCTGCTAAGAGATGACCTGTGGCTGGCATACAAGACAACCTTCAACTACTGATGGATTTACTGCACATTCACAAGTCAAATGGCATCAGAAATACTTCTTTTAGGGATCTAAACCTCTTATGCATCATCAACAGAACAGTTTGGAAGAATGGGTATATTTTGCAGAAGATATCACTGTTCTATATCAGATTTCCCATCCACATAAAACAAAGCTCATGCCTGTCCATATTCAAGTGCAACTTGGATCTTTTAATGGGAAACAGAAATTTTACTCTAGTACTGCCCCCTGTATGACTAATGACAGAGGCAGCTCCTAAATAATTTATCCCATGCATGGGTCACCTCAAATTATTTATGGTATGATTGTATTTATTTTCATTAGGAGTTATATTTAATTACTGACCATGACATGTGTGAGGCCAATCTAGCAACAAATGAGATAGGTTAATTCAAGCACCAAACAGGAAATTGACTAGGGTTAAAATGGCCCACAAAGGCACCTAGCCTAGTACTTACCCATTAACCTATGAACCTATGAAAAGATAAGCAGTCCACATAAAATCTTCTTGTATTTCCTGACTTTTCAAGGTGAGTCCCACATGACCACTGAGGCACCACTTACTAAGCAATGGAGATGGGCATCATACTACTGAATAGAAGAATGATAACTGTAGAGCCATTGTAGGAACAGCCACAGATCTAAGTAGCCCTTGAGACTCTTCAGTATTATGCCAACAATCTGGCATCTCTACTATTAATACAACTATTCAATAGACATGAATCTATAGTCTGATAACTGTGTCACTCACAAAGGATGAAACATTGCAACAATATCTTCCACACATGGTATGGAGAAAAACAGAGTATAAAGTAATGTATACAAGTAAAGCAATGATGTGACACGATGAGGCCAGGAAAACCATCAGAAAACAAACTATTTTCTTTTTGTTATTTTGGGGGGAGTACCTCCATCAACAGATACCCAAACATGCAGTGGTGTCTACTTTGTACACTAGATCTCCCCTTCCCCTACATTAGTTCATGGAGTTTAGCAGCACATTTGATGCTAGTGTTTCAGTACCGTCAACATTTCTCATATTTGATGCTGTGTAACAGCAATCTGAGCTTCTGTGTCAGTTACTGTTACACACCATCTGCTTCTCAATATGATTAACATTAATAGAGCCTTGAAAAATATCAGGAAGTTATTTACTCCGTGAAGGGTACCTTTGATGCTGTTGTAGATATGTAAGTCAAATTTAAGATGGATATCGATTGCCATGCCAAGCAGTTTTATATGTTAGGTTACTTCAATCGTGCTATTATTTAAGGAAGAAATGTTAAAGATTTTTTTTTTCATGGAAATGTAATTTTGGGGAAAAAAGTAATATCATTTTTTTTTGGGGATTTAGTAGTAGGTGATTATCCTGTAGCCAATTTTCAACAGAGTTAAAAACTTCTTGAGTAATTCTCTGAAGATGTACAAGGTTATCGGAAGTGCATATTAGGGTAGAATGGTCAGCATATTGTATGAGGGAGAATTGCTGAGAGGATTTATGTAGATTGTTTGTGAATATATTGAGGAGCAGAGGGCCAAGAATAGAGCCCTGTGGCAAGCCAATGCTGACAGGAAAGAAAGGACAAAAGCTTGAGAGCCATTTAACAGACTGAAATCTATCTGTTAAGTAGTTGTTAAACCATAGTAATGTGGATTGTGATAGGCCAAGGGAGAACAGTTGACAGAGGAGTTTTTGGTGAGAGACTACATCAAAAGCTTTAGAGAGATCAAGGACTACAGAGGAAACAAGTTTGTCTTTGTCTCTGGCTTTGTTAATAGCATCTGTGAAGAAAATGAAAACACTGTCATCTGTGTTAGCACAGCTGGCAGGAGATTTGTGCATATTCTCAGATTAACTTGTATTGTATGCCAGCATGCCTAATTGCAAAAATTTAATTTTTTTTTTAATTTTGTGTATTTCCCTGTTTAAACAGAATGTTTAAAGAATATGTCAGTGTTTTGATACATTTCTAAGTGTGCATATTTAAGAGTGAGATTGTAAAGTACTGTCGAGAATCAGCTGAACAGTAGGTGGTGTCATTAGAATGGTCCTAGCTGCTAGGTGATTATTTGAACAGCTGATTAACAGGAAAAAGTACTTTTTCAAACAGCTGACTGTTGTTTTATAAACTAAGACAGTTGAGATGGTTAACCTGTGCAATTAGTCAAGTGCTGAGCAGTTTGTGAAGAGCAGCTATTTGTGAAGAGTTGCAGTCACTCACAATGTTATGCAGTGATACTCAAAAAGGAGAACTCACCAAAAACTGTAAGCCTGCCTTTCTCTTACTGTTATGTGTTGGATTAGATCAGGGACAGTATTCTCAAGTTAGATAAGGAAAGTTTAGTTATTCAGATAGAGCTGTTCTAGAATAATGGCCTTCTATCCAACAGTTTAATTTTACATTTCTGCCGATTGAATTCTGGTGTTTATTGAAAGTTACTGATTTGCATTCTTATAATTATTTTACTTATCATTAAGTGGTTTTCATTACTTTACATTGTGTCTGGAAATCAGTGTGTTCTTTAGAGATTAGAGAGATCTTATACCTGTTTGTTACTCCTCAGGTCACCTCGAAGACCTGGTCACCTTTGGTCATAGATATCAGTGATTTTGAAATTCTAATTTTTATTAACTGGACACACCTTTAGAAGGGCATGAAGACACTCTGATTGGTGGCAGCATAACTGTATTATTTTGGGGAAGGGACACAGCTTTAAATCTGTGTCAGGTTTTCCCAGAAGTGTTTGGATGTATGAGATTTAAATTTACTTTGAGTGTGAGTGCATCATAGATCTTAAACTTAATAAAATCCACCAAAGCCAAGCTTGAGGCTAAGTATCTATCCAAGCCAAGGACAATCAAAAGGCCTTTTTTACTTACATTTGTAATGTCAAAAGCACAAAGGAACAATGCATTCTGATGATTGTGAAAATGTTAACTACACTGAGGCTAAAGATATATTAAATCTACATGCCGATGAATTTAGCTCTAACTTTACCCTTCTTTCCCTTCTGTTTGTCTCTCAAGATATAACTGAAACTAGCTAACCTCCAGATATCGTACAAGACCAAGTCATAAAAGCACTATCAAAAGCTAAAAACACTGTATCAATGGGTCCTATCAATAGCCCTGGATACATCTTAAATAGCATGAAGCACGATTTAGCCACACCTCTAACAACACTGCTCATCCTCAGCCTCCATACAGGTTTTGTACTAAGTGAATGGAAAACAGCTACAGTCATTCCCCTGCATAAGGGAAGACCTTCCACAGACCCACACAATTACCGATCAATAAGTCTGAATGGCTTCACATGCAAAGCCATGAAAAGACTTATCATGACACTAATCAATACTGACTTAGGGAACCTCCAAACCCTAGACCCGTACCAGTTTGGATTTATCAAGAGCAGGTCATGCTTACTCAACCTGGTGGAATTATTTGAGTAGATCACTAAAACAATGTGTGATGCCTCAGCTCTGGGACAGTAATCAAGGAGCCTCAATCCTCACCACTGGCACCAGTGGTGGATGTTCACTGAAAAGATAACAGGAACACACACAGTATCTCCTGATGCAGCTGTCTGCATCAAGCACAGTTTACTTTAAGAGCGCACAGGGAACAGTCAGTCCAGGGTTTGGTTCTTATCTCTTTCCCCAGATCCCCAATAAGACTCCCCACTGACACAGCTATAGGGTTAAGTCCTTAGCAAGGTTCCAAGCCAAGTCCTCCAACACTCTTTCTGTACAGCCAGTGCTTCATTTCCCTGCCCAAGTAGTTGACACACATATTCTTTAAGATTTGATTTGCACACACACACACACACACACACACACACACACACACACACACACACACACACACACACACACACACACACACTTGGGAAAGGCTAGCACAGGTTTACTAGCCCCTGCTCTTTCAACCAATATCTTGTGCTAGAGAAGGTCAGGCAGCCATGTTACTCTCAGTAACAATGAAGACAAGTCACTTCCAGAAGCAGATGGCTGCCAGAAATACAGAAAACTCAACAACCAAAACAGCCAGGCCTGGATAACAGCAGGCCTCTGTCCAGACTATACTATCTGACTAGAACACAGACACTTCACACAAAATGCACAGAAAAGCAAAAACAGAGCACTCACAAACAGGAAATACAATTCTCAATATGAGAAAGCAGTTTACAGTTAAGTAATTCAATAAAAATGCAATTACAGTAATGAAACACTATCTAGCAATGAAAATACAGTTAAAACAGTACAAAAATGCAGTGAAATAGTAAAACAAAACTTTATAACAGTGCAAAATGTAATATATTAGCTATATAACACAACTATAAGCATTAAGAAGTGCAATTAAATGAAATAAATGTAATAAAAAATGTATTCTGCTCTTGGAGCATCAGGGAATTTCTGATTTGTCACAATGATGAATCACCACTCCTTGGCCTGGTAAAAACAAGCAAAGCCCCATGCAGACACAGGGTTTAAATAACAGAAAAGATGGAAGAATCTAGAAGCTTGAATTACTACCAAATCCTGCTAGCCCCTGCTCTTTCAACCACTCTCTCATGCTAGAGAAGGTCAGGCAACCCTGTTACTCTCACTAACAGTGAAGACAAGACACTACCAGCAGAAGATGGTTGCCAGAAACACAGGAAATTTAACAAACAAAACAACCAAGCCTGGATAGCAGCAGGCCTCTAGCCAGACTATGCTACCTGACTAGAGCACAGAAAAATCACAATAATGCACAGAAAAACACAGATAAAGCACTCACAAACAGAAAATACAACTCTCAGTATGAACAAGCAGTTTAAAGTTAGGTAATTCAATAAAAATGCAATTATGGTAATGAAACACTATCCAGTAATGTAAATACAGTTAAAACAGTATAAAACAGTACAAAAATGCAGTGAAACAGTAAAAAAAGCTTTATAATAGTGCAAAATGTAGTAGATTAGCTGTATAGCACAACTATAAGCATTAAGAAGTGTAATTCAATGAAATAAATGTAATAAAAAATGTATTCTGCTCTTGGAGCAGCAGGGAATTTCTGATTTGTCACAATGATGAATCACCACTCCTCGGCCTGGTAAAAACAAGCAAAGCCCCATGCAGACACAGGGTTTAAATAACAGAAAAGAAGGAAGAATCTAGAAGCTTGAATTACTACCAAATCCTGCTAGCCTCTGCTCTTTCAACCACTCTCTCATGCTAGAGAAGGTCAGGCAACCCTGTTACTCTCACTAACAGTGAAGACAAGACACTACCAGCAGAATATGGTTTCCAGAAACACAGGAAATTTAACAAACAAAACAACCAAGCCTGGATAGCAGCAGGCCTCTAGCCAGACTATGCTACCTGACTAGAGCACAGAAAAATCACAATAATGCCCAGAAAAACACAGATAAAGCACTCACAAACAGAAAATACAACTCTCAGTATGAAGAAGCAGTTTAAAGTTAAGTAATTCAATAAAAATGCAATTATGGTAATGAAACACTATCCAGTAATGTAAATACATTTAAAACAGTATAAAACAGTACAAAAATGCAGTGAAACAGTAAAAAAAGATTTATAATAGTGCAAAATGTAGTAGATTAGCTGTATAGCACAACTATAAGCATTAAGAAATGTAATTCAATGAAATAAATGTAAGACAAAATGTATTCTGCTCTTGGAACATCAGGGAATTTCTGCTTTGTCACAGTAATGAATCACCACTCCTCAACCTAGTAAAAACAAGCCCCCCCCACACACACACACACACACATACCTGGAAAAGGATAGCACAGGTTTACTAGCTATGCCTCCTTTTGCCCAGACTATAAGGTAGTTATCACTGCCACCTAAACCCCTCACCAGCTACTTTAAAGCCCTTAACAAAGGGTGTTCAATTTTACTGTGTAATATCAATATTAATATAAATGGTAGTTTGACCAAGAGCAAAGCTATTAAGAGTGGCCCACACAGTGTCACCAAATAAATATTCAAATAATCTCAAAACTTAATTATCTCTACAAAGATCAGCCACAATTAAATATAGTTCATAATACATAATAAAATAACAAGACAATGCTAAGTATATATTCACAGTGGCATCAGAGTTCAAATCACAGGAAATATCTAAAATAACATTGAAGGACAGGCTCAGACAAATAAAGAAAAACAATATCTAAACTAAGCTTCACTATATCCCTGACTGAATCTAAGATAATTATATTATTCCCTGCTTGCTTAATAGAGCAAGGCAGATGATGTGGTGAAAGGTCATTCTTGTTGTCAAGCCCAAGACAGAATACAGAATGCTCTGTCTCACTAAGAGACTTCTCAAAATAATATCTAAAATATTACTTCTGGGATTGCTTGCAGAATTACATCACTTCTGGTCATCTGACTTCTAGTTCCCAAGCAACCCCCATTGCTGGAAGCTGGCAGGATTTAGCACACAAAAGGGCTTTTTCTACGATCTGTGGCTGGTGCTGGAAGTCATAAAACACTTCCATACCTCCATGCTTAAGAGTAGTAATTAGTTCATCCTAAAGACAACAGAAAGCTTCCCAGTACAGACTTTCTGCTGTCTCTGGCTGCACTGAAACCTGTGAGATAACATCTTTATGGCCTAGCCCATAAAGTTATTTAATTTCAGATATATTTTAAAGTTTGCTGGACTGAAATTAACTGTGGATACATTTCAAACACAAGAACTTTGCAAATACGTTTTCAACACAAAAATCTATACAAATCAGTTTCATATACACATGGCATACAGCTCTAATACATTTGTAACACAAGAATCTTGTATAAATCAGTTTGATATTCACAAATGACATATAATTATTTACAAAATTCAAACTAGCTGTGCTGGCAGTACCTCCTATCATCACACAATGCATGAAGGTTAAATGGTACACACCACATACCTCAACCTTGCCAAAGCATTTGTCACAATCCTCCACTCAGGCATAGTAGAAAAGCTAAATAAACCAGGAATAATCACTATGCAACTTATTGGATTGCCAACTGTCTCATGGATAGGACACGTGAAATCAAAATAGGGGAAGTTATCTCCACAAAGAGACTAGTCACCAGTGGAGTCTTCTAGCATTCTGTGTCAGGAGCTCTCTTGCTTGGCATCAGAATTAAAAGCCAATACCAAAGGACTCTGTCTGACTAAGTTTGTAGTTGACTGCAAGCTAGGAGTAAACATTGAATCCCTGAATGACTTGGCCATCCTGCAGAAAGGTTTGTTGCAAATAAATAATCGGGCCAAAATCATGAACTGAAACTCAATGCCAAAAATGAATTATTACATCCACTTGGACGTTATCATCTCCAGGGAACTTTCACATTGAGAATACAACTCTAAGAGTTGACCCAAGTCTCCTAGATTTAGGAACTTATGTGGACAGTGACCTAACTTTTGACCAGCATGTGTCTGTTGTTATAAGAAAGTCCTTCTATATTGCACAGCTTATAAACAAAGGGATTGCGTATAGATCTAGGGATGGCATTGGCTCTCATTACTCAGCCTTTATTAGACCAGTTATTGAGTATAATAGCTCCTTTTGGCATGTATTTGACACAAGCAACAGCTGGTACACCCACAGAGATATCTTACTAAAAGGATACAAGGCCTAAACAACATGTACTTGGTATACAACAGCTTGCTAAGAGATGACTTGTGTCTGGCATACAAGATAACCTCCAACTTAATAATAATGGATTTACTGCACATTCACAAGTAAAATTGCATCAGAAATACTTCTTCTAGGGATCTAAGCCTCTTATGCAACATCAACAGACCAGTTTGGAGGGATGGATATCTTTTGCAGATGATATCGCTGTTCTGCAACAGAGTTCCCATCCACATAAAACAAAGCTCATGCCTGTCCATATTCAAGTGAAACTTGGATCTTTTAAAGGGAAACAGAAAATTTACTCCAGTACTGCTCCCTGTATTACTAATGACAGAGGCAGCTCCTAAATAATGTATCCCATGTGTGGGTCACCTCAAATTATTTGTGGTATGATTGTATTTATTTTCATTAGGAGTTATATTTAATTACTGACCATGAAGAAACTAAGCAATGATGTAGACCAAAGCTGGGTATGTCAGTAGTAGGTGGCCAAATGAATGGACATGGACAATTCTTTCACTGTACAAATACTTTGCTGTGACAGCACACCTTTCAGGATATCAGGATTTGTTGCTGCACCAAGATCCAGTTGTCATGCCAACATTACAAATCTATGAAGGGCAACAAATGTTGACCAAGTGCAGAGAGAGAGAGCAAAACTGTCTGATGTCTAAATATCAGTGCTGATATAACCAGGCTTGTGTCTACATGTTAAGTTCTGCATGGAACACAAACCAACTCAGGGGACAGAATCTCTTATTGTACCACCATTGCCAAAAGGACCATGGCAAAAAATGCAGCAGACATGGGTAAACATGATGGGAAGAAACTACCTGCTAGCAGTGTGCAGTTATTCAACAGACACATAGATAGTCAACTTGCCTACAAAAAATGTCAATAAATCATATCTTATGACAATATTTCCTAGATGGGAAATTCCTAACAGACTTTTCACTGATAATGGGAGACGATTTATGTCTATGGAGTCTCAGAAATTTGTAGGGGAAATAGGTTTGCCTATACAGTGTCAAGATCACAATCTCCACATGCAAATGGTACTGAAGGAAGAACTGTACAAATAGCTAAGAAAATCCTTAACCAGCCACCTTGCCACATAGCTTTAATGACTTACAGAGCAATGCTACATAGTACAGCTAGTGTGAGCCCTGCACAACTAATGCCGGACGCCAACAGATCTGAAATATTATTCCAATGTTTGAGACAGAGATGTTGCCAAAGACTGCTCCACATAAGACTGTTTAATAAAATGACCAAATAGCCAAATCTGTATTCAGATAATTTTATGACAAAAAACATTCAGTACTTTTCTTGCCTGACTTCAAACCAGTTCAGCCAGATTGTCTTAAATTAGATAAGGAAAAGAGAAGGGAGAAAAGAAGTGTGACTTTCATGAAATCTGTGGGACAAAGATCATAAATTCAAACCAATATTTGATTTGTAGTATACAGAAATTAGAGAAACGTCACTGCTGTTCTTGAGATGCCTCAAATAAGTATACACTTATTACAAATAAATGAAAAATTGTCAGAAAGTGGATAATTCAAAGAAGTGAGGGACTCTGAGCCAGTGTCTTTACAGTCTAATGACCAAAGTAGCCATGATGTATCTGAAAGAGACAATTTAATTAATACTAAACTGCCAAATGCAAACTCCAAACACCACCAAACACTAGTAACCATGAAGGCAATAAGGCAAAGGTGAACTCACACTGCACATTATTGTATTAGAAAATAAAATAAGACTTCCAGCAGTTTAAAACAAAAAACAGTTAAGTGCTCTCATCCTCTATGGGACTTCATCAGAACTACTGCAGGTGCACAAAACCCCACTTACATATACAAGTAAAATCACATGACCATTAAAAAATTCAAAAATGTAAAGGAACCCATATAAATAGATATACATTGTAAATAAATCAATTGCTATATGTTTAAGTACACTTATATAAAAATAAAAAAAATATTAAAACACAATATATATATATATATATATATATATATATATATATATATATATATATATATGTATGTGGTCTTATAACCATGTCAACACTCTAAGCCCTTAAGATTAAGAACATAATTCATTTAACCCAGGGAATACTAAAGCATTTAACCTAAGCTGCCATAAAAGTTCCCTAACTAATAGGTGATCTTCAATTACCCTACCTTTTACATCCCTTTTCAACTGTTCCACTATAATATACCTAAATAAAATGAAAGAGACATTATTTTATATATCTGAAAAGTGCATTAGTTTCTTTGCACTTAATAATATCCCTGTCATGCTCATATATTCTATCCTTCACTTTCCTAATAGTTTTACCAATGTAAAATGCAGGGCACATTTGGCACCAAGCAACATATATTGCCCAGTTAGTATCACAGTTGTACCTTCCTTTAACTCTGATAGTCTGACCATTCAAATCAAACCTGTCCCCCACCAAAATATATTGGCAAATCGTACAATGGCCACATTTGGACATACCTCTTTTGTCCATCCTACAAAATCCCTTTACACTATACTGAGTACCTCTGTCCATCAAATCTTTGAAACTAGTATTCCTTCGATATACAATTATTGGTTCATCACCCAAAAATTTGTGTAAGTGAGCATTAGATGAAATTACTAACCAGTTATGTTTGAACATACTGGCAATTCTATATGAATCCAATGTAAAAGTCAATACACATGGTTTAAAACATCCTTTACTATTGTTGTTGCTGTAGTTGTATCTTGAGATATGGCAGGGGTCTCAAACCTAATGTTATCACTCTCAACCAGCTGTTGTATCTCATTGCCAGTATAATACAAAAGGGAGGAATACATTTTTCACAATCTCTTAGTAACCACTTCATCTCTAATAGCGTTTGTGGTGTTTGGAGTTTCCATTTGGTGGTTTTAGTATGGCTTCTGGAGTTGGCAATGGACTTACTACATATCCAACAATTTATCACATTTCACCACAAATACACAATCACCCAATACCATCCTGGCTAATCTTACCAACTGGCCTTTAACCACAGACTTTTTTGAAACATAGGATGGCAACTTTGATAGTAGTTTGGGTATGCCACTTACTCAGAGCACACCTGTTCATCATAGCCCAAATCATTGTACACAAACATCTGTTTTTGGAAATGAATTTGACTTTCAGGCCTGGAAAACCTACAAGTTTGATGTTCAGAAGCCTGGTATTAATCAAACAATGGATTCAAGAGCTCCCAATGGGTAATTGAAGATCATCTATTAGTTAGGGAACTTCTATGGCAGCTTAAAGGCTCCAGTTAAATAACTCTTATTTGTGTGAATGCCTTCAGAACCAGTACATACCTAAAAGACTCCAAATGGAGTATCAAAGAGCACAGACTTTCATGCTTCTTTAATTAATATTTTCAATAAAGCTGGTTGCGAACTGGTAAATCTACTAATCAAGAACAATGATATACAGCCTTTCAGTGGAATTGGATGGCCTCAGTGTTAGGATTACACATGAGTTGTTGTTCAAACACTACTGCACTAATTATACAAATATTTTTAACAACGTGAACCAGGATTGTGTGAAAAATGCTGACAGGAAAAGAAAGAAGTTTCAGCGGGACACAGCAGCATATTCCAATGTGGTGCTTCCCTACCCCCCTATATACTAGGAGGAGAGCTTAATGGGAGTAGCAACAGCAAAAATAGGAGACAATGAGGAAGTCCCTGAAACTGAACTCTTCACTGGTCAACAATGAGAGTGGGAGGAAGTGAAGTTAGTTAGAGTCAGAAGTTCAAGAAAGCACAGAACACCAGTAGGCACCAAAATGCTTTTATATCTGAGGATTTTTATCAGTGACAAGGGGCCAAACCCAAGAGAGATAAGAACAGGAGAGGAACATTAAACCTTGTTTGTAAGCCTATGTGCCTAAGTGAATTACAAGACAGTGATTTGGTTAAGAAGGCACTTAATTTTGATAATGATTTCATTATTTATAACTTTTCACACAGAGAGTTTAATGTTACTCATGCTGATTTACTGATGAAGGGGTTCAATTATGTACCAGCAGCTGGAGCCCAGGTGGGTCAAACATTGCTTGACTTGAAATTATTCATATGGTCTAACATTCATTTGATTGCCTCATATGTGTATGATGAATATTAAGATCTAGTTCATTTATCTGCATGGGACATTATTAACTTTTGAACAAATATGTGATAGAGACATTCGAGACATTATTAGTAAACCTATTAAGAAGCAGTTTACCTTGAACCATAATGAAATCACACAGATTTGCCGGGACTCTTGGGATTTTTTGGTTAAACTTTCAAACATAAGATATAGCCATGATTGTCTACTTGTCACAAAAGATGTTTGTAGCTTGTATTCGGTTATCCCTCATGATGAGGGATTAGGTCTGACAATTTTAACTTTTCGAGGACAATTTTTCTAGTTTTATTATTTAGAATGATGATGTAGAGAAATTAAATGATTTTTTGATTATATAAATTCTATGACAACTTTTCTTAAATTTGTCCATTCATTTAGTCATGAGAATATATGGTTTTGATGAATTTTCAAGATGTTGATAGTAAAGCTGTTATATATATATATATATCTATATATATATATATATATATATATATATATATATATATAGTGTTTTAATATTTTTTGTTTTTATATAAGTATATTTAAACATATAGAAATTGATATAGTTACAAATGTATATGTATTTATATGGGTTCCTTTAAATTTTTGAATGGTCATGTGATTTTACTTGTGTATTTAAGTGGGGTTTTGTGTACTTGCAGAAGTTGTGATGAAGTCCCATAGGGGAAGTAAGCGCTTAACTGTTTTTTGTTTTTAACTGCTGGAAATTTTATTTTATTTTACAATACAATAAAGTGCAGTGTGAGTTCACCTTTGCCTTATTGCCTTTGTGGTTACTACAATTTAATTAATTACAAAAGGCAACCATTCACATCTAGAATCTGTAAGAGTTATTTCATGAAACTGATAAAAAATAAAATGACTGCTAACAGAAAACTATGTCTAGCGACTGTAAAAGCCTAAATATTTTCTGTATTAATGAGAGATATAAAATATTATAAACTAATGCCAGATGCTTATGATATTGCATGTTTTTAAAATGAAACCTTTGTGTATGCAGTTGTTATGATACATTAATAAGTATGATGGTCTGAGTATGTTATCCCCCCGTCTCACCTTACTCGTGTTAGCTAACCCTAACTCTGTCACTGCCGCTAAGCACAGCCCAGTACATTACCTTGTCAAAAACCCTTTTCCTAACAGTATCACTAAACAGGACATGTAAAGGCACAGACACAAACAGACTACATACACATGGCCATATGGGCATACCATAAAAACTGTCACCTAACTTAGTGCTAATGAGCCTTCATTACAGGACATCTAAGATATCACACAGTGAAAACTCTAGTTTGGCTGAGCTTTTGCTCATTGCTTTTTACACCTGATGTAGCAGCGAGTAAAAGAGTTTTAGCTTGTGTATTATTAAATATGTCTGAATTCATCTCCATTCTTGGTGAATTGAGTGTACTTCTGTTTTCATATATCCAGTGGGAGTGTGGAATGCTCATAGCCAGCTTTAGGCACCAGTGAACCATGTAGTTGCTGGGGGCCCCTGGTCTTGGCGGGGGGGCCCAATCACAGCAAGTCATCTTATTTTGAAATTTTGTAACATATTTGTCAAACCAACAAAATCTATTACAGTAATTTTGCGTACCTAATAAACCAGGTGGTTAATGATAACTCTTAATTATATGTCCTTTAAAATTCAAAGATATCTCTGCTCATAATAAAAGTGTTTTATCAAGTAAAAGACTTCACAATTTCAGTAAATGTTTTACCATTGACATAGTGCCCTTGCCTTAGTTAAATCCTGCTGGTGAGTATTCTCTCCCTTAAAACTAACATTACAGGCCAGTTTCATGCACCTGCAATACTCGTGGCTGCAGAGGTACTCTTAATCATTCTTTACTGTGTGGGATCCCACAAAAGCTGTGGCTTGTAAAGGAAAAATGAGGAGAAAAAAATGTTATTAACTTTCCGATTATGATCTTAATCCAAAACAGGGCTGTGGTATGATCCTATTAGGAAAATGCTTATAATCAGTGAATAAACATGAGCAAGGTAAATGCAAGAGGTCAGTCACCCAGAGTGACCAATCTCAGTAGTTTTCCTTGGATTTTAAGAAGGGCTGATGTTTCCATTCTGTTTTTCTCTTTCAAGGAATTTTATAAATACTGGCAGATATTGGAACATTCAATGTCTTTGCTCAAGAATTCTGAGCAAAGCCATGCATAATATCAAAATAAAGGCTCAAAATCAGGAACACTTTTCAAAATTGCTGTAATTCACTTAAAAAGTTAATAGAATAACACATTTTGCATCAACGTGTATTTTCTGGACAATAAGAAGTATGAAATTCTGATGTCTAGATTCATTGACTAAATGTAATCCTGTATGATTTAGCAGCAAATCATTTTTTATGAAGGACAGAGCAAAAATTATGATGGAAAATTAAGGACATTCTGGGAAACAGCAACAGTGACAAGTAAACATTACTCCTCAATGAGGTAAATACAATTGACTTATCCCTGCTGTTGTTTGATGACTGCTGAACAACAGTCACTGATCTGTTTGGGTAGTACTTGTGATGCAGAGTGTACTGCTATTTACCAAAGAACTGCAAAACTATGGCATGTGTGTGTGTGTGTGTGTGTGTGTGTGTGTGTGTTGCGTTGTAAGAGTAACAAGCTAGCTATAATTCATTTAGCTTTCTACCACAGACATCATTAGCATTACTATTACACTTGTGTGGGAGGGCAGAATGTGGTTGCTGTGTATTTAAGTGTAACAAGCTTATCATATTTTCTTTAACTTATAATTACAGACATAGACTTTACACATGATAGGTGGCTATCTTTGGTGATTTGGCAGGAAAAGGATGTGTGTGAAAACAATTGTGCACTGGCACTGTGTCACTGTGACTAGCACTGCTGTTTCACAGTGCATTGCCCAGGTTGAATTCTTCTCTATATTTTTTTCTTTGTGGAGTCTACATGCCCTCCCTGTTTGTGTGTGTGTCTATCCATGAGCTATGGTTATCCCAGCACCTCAAAAACATGCAACAGATGTGTGTGTGTGTGTGTGTGTGTGTGTGTGTGTGTGTGTGTGTGTGTGTGTGTGTGTGTGTGTGTGTGCGCGCATAAAAATATCACTGAATTTTATTTGTGTGCACACACAATAATGCTGGTCACTTACATAACTTTTCCATGTAGCAGTGAAAACAATGCAGTTGACAAGTAGTTATATTTCAAAAGAAAAGCATAACATATGTCATAGAACATTCAGATACTTAGAGCTTCTGGGATTCTGATGGCCCCCACACCCAGAATATATAAATGGATTTTGATATGGACTTCATGACAGCCTGTAAGCTCAACTGTACCCATTCTAAAGCTAGCCCTGCTCAGATGTGTGTCCAGAAGGTTGCTGAAGGTTGTGTCGGGGGCCGTGGATTGTGTGTTCATTACCTGTATTATTCTTATCACAATCCTTAGAACAATGCACAGCAGGTCATTATAGTTTCTTTTGGGGTGGGGACAGCAGAGTCATTGTTTCTTTTACTTTTCTTACAGACCTCAGAGGTGTACAAAGATGGTTAATATAGTTTGTGTAGGGGCAGTGTACTATCTAGGAATTTGTTACTGTAGTCATTTTTTTCCTTTCATCACAATCTCACACCAGACACATATAACAGTAGTTGCCTTTGCGGAGTAGGGGTGAGGAGTAAAGAGGCATGTTGTGTATGAATATGACAGCAGTCATTTGAAATACATCACTATGACCATTTTAACCTCTGTGGATAGGTAGTCAATGTCTGTTTTTGGGGGGGTAGGATGGTAGGCAGTATTCCTAGAGTGGATTTGTGTATCCTTATATAAAGATATGTGAAGGCGGCCAGCCTAGCTAGATAGAATTTTGAGGATAATTCTGTCATTTGTAAATATTAATATAAGCCACAGGCTTGTTCTCTTAAATCGAAGAAAATGGTCTCAAATGTTGAACGTCAAAAATGTAACAACAGTGCACTCTGCTGGAAGAAAGCTAGTAAGTCAAGCCTTGTATGATTGATCTCAAACTTGGAGCCATGGTGTCTAAACCAGGAGGTTCTTTCTATTGTTCAGAGACCAGAGTTAATTGCTAGATTTTACATATATAATGTCTTTAATTACTGTGGTTTCCTGACCAGGTTCAAGATCAAAGCTATGTTAAACTCTGGGTTTCTGTTAGCCTGAGAAACCAGAGAATTGTTAAGAATGATGTAATCTAAATTGAGTCAGCAGGCTGTATTATCAATTTAAATGACTTTCTCAGAGACACAGAGAGAGAGCATTTTTGGATTTTCTCTAAAGCTGACAACAACTCACCAGTACTCTGTTTTTGCTCTATATGTAAGTTTATTTGGAACTGTGATTACTCTTAGATAGAGATAGAAAATAGTAAGTTTAGTCTAGCTGTTTTTCAGTATTGATGTCAGAACTATTGTATTGTATTATTTTAAGCATTTTCCTGTGATCTCTGAACTCTTGACTAGCACTGTGTAGTAAGTAATATTGTCTTGTGTTTTTATTATTTATTTATTAAATATTTTTAAACCTTTCAGCTGTGGCTGTTTTGTGTAGAGATCATTTAAGCTCAAGAGTACATTGCATGTATAAAGTGATACTGGCCAAGCCACTCCAATAGCTTTAGCCCTGGACCACACTTGCTATTTGGATAGTAATATTGCACAGTAATAATTGGACACCTTTTGGTAATGGCCTTTTTAGTAGCTGATATGAGTGGTTGGTGGCAGTGATTTCTACCTTATAGCCTGGCAGAGAAGGGAACATAGCTGGAGAACCTGTGCCAGCCTTCCCCATGAGTGTCTCTGTGTTTGTATATAACTCATTTCTCAAAGTGTGTGTGTGTGGGGGGGGGTCAGCTACTTGGGCAGGGATATGGAGCACTGGTTGGACAGAGAGGGTGCTGGAGTTTTAGCTTGACAAGTAGGCTGAGACCTGTACCTTGTAGCTGTGCCAGTGGGGAGTCTTATTGGGATCTGGAGAGAAAGGGAAAAACCAGCCCCAGACTAACTGTGATCTCTGTATGCTCTTAAGGGAAATTGTACTTTACTGTGTATGTATTTGCTATCCTTCCCAATGTGGATGCCCCTCATTGGTGTTAGTGGTGAGGATTGAGGCTCCTTGATTACTGGGCCAGTGCATGGGTGTCACACCTTACGACAAATATATTGTGAGTTTATTCTGAGGTACTATTTTGCCATCTTTAAATATTAAGCATTGGGCACAACTTATGTCTTCGCTGAAAGAAAAAAAATTACTTAAATTCATTTCTTACTCAAGATTTTTGTTCAGGCCACAACTGGATTAAAAGGTTGGGAAAATGCTCTAAAATGCATCCCAGAGCATTTATAACCCTGTGACTTCTTGTTGACCCAGGCTCAATCGAATTATTCCCTTAACAGTTATTACTCTGTTGCCATGGTCAATAAAAGCGTGTTGAAAGGATGCAAGGAAAACTAAAGTTGAACAACAACACTGAATTTCTTTCCTTAATCATAGTTTTTGTTCAAGCCATCATTGGATGAAAAGGTTGTGTAAAAAGAAAACAATAAGAAAAACATTTCAGATCATATAGAAAATCATGGCTTCTTGAAAAAACTGAGTAAGGCAAAATGTGAGAAAAGGGAGAAAAGCAATGTGCATGGTGTGAAGGACCCAACAAGTGTTTGTGAGTGGGCTCCCTATTATGCTGTCGCAGATGCCGGTTGTCGAATGCATCTTTGTCAAACTGTAAAGAGTGAAAAGACAAAATAGCAAAGCGGCTTTTCAGCGAATTCTTTCCCTGGGAAAGAATTTGTTTGGCTGCTCTCGCTACTTTGCCTTTTCAGCACTGTAGTCTGATCTCGGAGTTGGTATATTTAAGTAGAGGAGTTGTGGGGGCACAGCCCCCCATGCCAGGGGGGGTGTGGGGGTGAAGCCCCCCAAATTAAGTAATGTTTTAATTTTTTTTGTTTGTTTTTGTTTCGGAACAGCAATTGTTTTCCATTGGAAAATAATCGCTGTTCTGAAGTTTCTACGTTGTAAGCTTTCACTTACATGGGGTTGATTATCTGTCGTACGCTCCTCTGAGCATGCAATATGATAATATAGACCCATGTGAGTGGGGGGGGGGCAGAGGGAAGCACTGGAGCCTGCAGGATGTGTGTGGGAGAGTAAAACAGTAGGCAGTATTTAGGACTCCATTTCACCTAAGTCCAGACCTGTACATAAAGTTGTTGTAATGCATCATTACTGCAAGTAAATTCCAGTAACTATGAATGTCCCTTTGTGAGATGGGCCAATATAGTGTGGTACACAAGCCTATCATAATATAATGAGCATTGTAGCTGCAGTTCTGTCTGTGCATACTACCTTTAAAACTCTGCAGCATCAACTAAAAGGTTGGTTAAGATGGGTTGCAGTGACAAGGTGATGCTTAGAATGGAAGTGTCCAGGAGGCCCTGAAGTTTACATTTGCTGAGGGCCCCCAAAATGCTAACACTGGTCCTAGGAATGCTACTCAGAAACACAAGTTTAAAAAACTGAGACTGACAAAAACGATGCACAAATATAAGTATGATATATAAGACACAACGTAAAATATGTAGAATTTAATGAAAGATTACAAAATAAACCTCGCAACGTTGGTTGCTTTTGCTTTTGATAAAGAAGATGTAAGGTGTGTGTCCTCTTTTTTAAAATTATTAGTACCACTAGTATGTTGTCTATGCAGTCTGGTTTCCTGTGTAATAAACAGTTTCAGAATCATGTGCGAAGGGGAGGATTCTGAAAAATGTGAGAACATGTAACTGAAGTCTGGAAATAGGTACCCCCAAGTAAATGGATTAATTAAGCCTGAGAATAGGTACATATCTCCAAAATAGGTAGAGTGGAGAGGTCTACAAGGCATACATGTTTCAGTGCTATATTTGTTCTACAACTAGAATGAACAATAAATGCAACAAACTTGGACACACTAGTTCTGGTCTTCCAAGTGTCTGGAATCCTAAAGTAAGCACAAAGTATGACAGTTTGTCAGTACGATATCTAAAATGCTGCCTTTGCTACTTAAGTTATTCTTATAACAAGTATTGCTAGCATATGCCTCTGTTGATTACTTTTCTTGTAACTAGATCATGGCTGAAAATGGACCCTGTAATTATGACCACTTAAATGTAAAAATAAAAATACATTTAAAAAAAAAAGGGAAGCAGCGCAAAATCAAAATACCTTTTCCCAGGACACCAAGATGAAGCGCAGTGCTGGAATATCAGACTGGCTTCACTCTAAAATGAGCTTCCTCAATAAAAATAAGATTTGAGATACTCTTAAGACAGAAAGACAGAGTTTTATCTTTATGGGCTGAAACCATTTTTCTATAAAGCATGCCCATGAGGCTTAAGTAGTACCTCCAGACATTTGTAGGATGAACAGGGATGTTGCCATGTCCTGTAAGAGCTACACTACTAACCCGAGAGAGTCACCCTCAGCTTGTAGATTAAGCAATCCACCCAATGTCACTACTGGCTTTTGGACAAAAATATCTTATAGATCTGAGGCAGATGTTTGACTGATTGCTAACGTTTACTGACAGCAAGTGCAAGGTGAGTCTTCATAGTCAAGGTAAAGTGTAACTTGATGCCATCACCTACACAGCTGTTAACTTCCGGCATCACATTCCCTTGGTACAGTCATGCTGAGATCAGTGGAAACATTGTTGGTCCTGCCAGCTCTCCTAAAGAACATCAACTTGGCTTGGGGGCTGATTGCAATGCCAGATGAAGAGTTAAGAGATTTCACATGACTGAAGTGATGTATGAGAAGTAAATGATAGGAATTCCACAATAGTGCAAAGTGGTTTACAGATAAATATGCATACAGTTGATGCACTTTCAATATTAAAGAGCAAGATATTCACTTAAAGTGGGGAAAGAAATTTACTAATAGTTGCAATTAATTGAATGTTGGCAGGCAGTGTTTTTTTTTTTTTTTTTTTTTTTTTTGTTATTGTTGCTAAAACATGTAAGATTTTTCTTGTCTTCTTCATTCATTGGTTCATAGGTTCATAATAGGCTAATGACCACCAGGATTTTTAGAAGCTTAGCCATGCAACCCAACCTAGTTTTGTCCCAGAGTTCCTTGAACACCTATATAGTGGGGTATGTTAGTAAGGAGGTAGCTAAGGGTTATGTGTGGGAGGTATGTTAGTAAGGGATTAATTGACTTACTGTCAACCTCTGTCCATCAGAGACATGGAGGCCAGGCCGGGTGTGAATTTCCAATTTTCCATCCAAAGATCAAGGTTTCTTTAAAACAAGTTCAGGGATAAACTCTGCTTCACATAGATAGGGAAACTATTCCACAGTGCAGGGATCCTTTGAGACACATATCAGTCCCTCCAGCAGGTTCTATTTATGTTGCAAACAAACTTCAGATCATTAGATTTAATGTTTCTGGTGATGTTTGTCTTGTGAATGTGCAAGAGCTCCATCAGAGCTGGATCCGAGGATGCCTTATATGGTGGGCATATATCACCTCTTAGTAACCTGTAGGAGACTGAATACAGCAACATGACCTTAAGGTGGCCTGTGCAGGATAGGATATTCATACCTTGGATTCTCCTGGTGAGGAGTGGCTCCACACAGTGGGCAGGTTTCATATCTTTATTTAGTCTTAAAATCAGTTGAGTTTAACCACATTTATCCTTCAATGGAAGGAATAGACTCACAACACAAAAAAATGTATGGCATACAATAGATACAAACAGGAAGTAATGTGCTACAAATAGATAATCTCCATGTGGCTGTAGTACTATAATGCCAATAAAAGGTATAACTAACATTTCACTTAAAATGAGTTTTTAATGCATATGTACTATGCTTTCTCATTTCACCTAAGCTGTTTATTGACAATGATGGAAGAAAACAATCTAAACAAAATGCATGTGCTGAAAACTGGCTGTCTTTGTGCTATCCTTTGTTGTTTGTAGAATGGAAAATACATGTAAACACTTATTGTATGCAAAGCAAAGCAGGAAGTATTCATTTGAAATACAAAACAAGTGAGAAAAAATAGGATTTTATCTGAGGTGAAATTCAGATGTATTCAGATGTGACTTTGCTTAAAAACGTGAAAATATATATCAAGATTCCTTTATCTTCACAGAAAATGTACTGAAATTTAAAGGCATATGTTTGAAGAGATTGTAAATGGTGATGAATCTGTAAGCAGCAGGTTTTCATCTAAGAAACTTTATTTTATGAAGAATTAATGAACTGAAGGATTGGTCTAGCAGTTGGCATAGAGGGTTAAGGCTATGAGCTGCAGTTGTTGTGATACAGGTTTTGATACCTTTGGCAATCAATTAACGTACTATGTGACCTTCAGCAAGTCACTTAGCCTGACATTGGTTCCAGGTCATACCTCCCAAAAGGACTCTGTGTGTGTCTAGTGGGCCTACCTGGTTAACAAATGGATATTTATTTATTATTTACCTTACACTATGTTGATGGTATGTATTATGTCTGTTTCTCCTTACTGGTAGCTTTTTATGAAGGACATTTTTTAGATGTTGGGCAGGTAAGATAGCAGTTGTGCTGCTGTTTTTGAAAAGGCTAGAAAATTTGAAGGTTGATGGTTTGGGAGAGCCAAGTCCAAAGCATCCAGTCCAGGTAACAGTCGAGCATTTGGTGAGAACAGGAAGAGAGAGAGAGAGAGAATTCAAGAGAACATTGGAATGCAGTTCTGATAATCTTTCTGTTTTGCAAAGAATGTCCTGGTGGTGAAGGAAGTAAAGCTGCCAGAAGCAGTGAGAGGAATGAAGGCTGGATTGAAGAAAGTTCTCTGGAAGAAAAGGTTTGTTTTCAAGGGCACTATATATGTCATTTATTTGTCTCTGAGCCTGAGGAAAGTACATAAAGGCACTTATTAGGTTAATTTAACAATAAAGTATGTCTTTAACTGGGAACAGCTAAATAATTCTGTCGTTTAGTGTTTTTTTTTTACTGAAAGCACAGTTGGGTGAGGTATTCACCTTAACAGGAGATCTCTGTACTATATAGATGCCTGACACTATCCCTTACTAATGGTAATTACCTACAAATCAAAACCCTTCTCATCCAGAAGCCAGAGAAGTCAATCTGTCCCATACAATATGGGATGTCCGTGCACTGGTCCAGCAATCAAGGAGCCTCAATCCTCACCACTAACACCAGTGAGGGGCATCCACATAGGAGAGGATAACAAATACACACACACAGTAAAGTGCAATTTCCCTTAAGAGCACACAGAGATCACAGTCAGTCTGGCGCTGGTTTCTCCCTTTCTCTCCAGATCCCCAATAAGACTCTCCACTGGCACAGCTATAGGCTCCATATCTCAGCCTAGTGGTCAAGCTAAAACCTCCAGCACCCTCTCTGTCCAACCAGTGCTTTGTGTCCCTGCCCAAGTAGCTAACACTCACACACTTTGAGATATGAGTTATATACAAACACACATACACTCTTGGGGAAGGCTGACACAGGTTCTTCAGCCATGTCCCTTCTGCCCAGACTATACGGTAGTACCACTTGCCACCAATGACTAATATCAGCTACTAATAAAGCCCTTATTAAAGGGTGTAAAATTTTTACTGTGCAATATTATTATCCAAATGGTAAGTGTGATGAACAGCAAGGGTTATTTGAGGTGGCTTGGACAGTATTACTATAATCATGCAATGTACTCTAGAGCTTAACTGATCTCTACACAAAGCAGCCACAGTTGAAATGTTTAAAAATAAATAATAAAAACACAAGATAATACGTCTTACTACACAGTGCTAGCCAAGAGTTCAGAGATCACAGGAAATGCTTAAATTAATGCAGTAGAATAGTTTTTTTTTCAATAATTTTTATTTTTACATTACATACAGTAGAATAGTTCTGACATAAATACAGAAAAATCAGCTAGACTAACCTTATTATTTTCTATCTTTTCCTAAGAGAAACACTAAAGTCTAAGATCCAACTTACATGCAAACAGAGCAAAGCAAGTGCTGGTGATGTTGGATGTTCTGAAGACAAAATGCAAAATGCTCTCTCTAGCTGTCTCAGACAAAGTCCTTTAAATTGATAATACCTCCTGATGACTCATTTTAGATTACATCATTCTTAACAGAAACTCTACATTAACATTTCTTAGTAAGCTTGCACCTGGTCAGAAAGCTACAGCGATTAAAGACATTATATATGTAAAATCTAGCAATTAACTCTAGTCTCAAAACCAAAGAAAGAATCTGCTGGTTCAGACACCACAGCTCTGAGCCATGAGATCAAAAACAGTCATAAAATGATTGACTTATCAGCTTTCTTACAGCAGAGTGCACTGTTGTTACATTGTTGACGTTCAACATTTAACACCATTTTCTTCCATTTAAGAGAACAAGCCTGTGGCTTATATTAATATTTACAAATGACAGAATTATCTACAAAATTCTATCTAGCAAGGCTGGCAGCCTTCACATATCTTCACACAATATACCACTCCAGCTATATTGAGGTAAATAGATACATGCCTGTCTACTAACCCATGGCTCACTCTGTTTAGAAGCATGAGACAAATACTATAACTACAAGAATAAATATTAGTAGGAAAGAAAAAAATTAAACAAGAAAAACATGTATTAATAAATGTACAAATGTATATAAACATGTATACAATATAAGAAAGAACTACAAGAAAAACCTAACCAAGCTTAAGTTTTCTCTGTGTGAGTCATTAAACCTCCTGTAATAGAGGCACATGGGATATATGCAAATGACCACTTAAGGACATCAAGTGTTTCAGCTATATGGCTTCTGAATGTCCATGACTTTACACTATAAGTCTATATGGATACATTCAGGCTAATAAACCCAAAGCCCACTAGCTGTGGACACGCATGTTTTAGCCTTCTTATGACCTTGTTAGCACAGCATAAGCGGATTACGTGGCTATACTTTAGAAACACCGGGTTTTTAACCCAGCTAATGTCCATAACTATTAAGCTATCTACAAAATATCCCAACTAACATCCAAACCAAAGATTCAGAAGCCATATAGCTGAAACCCTTCATGTTCTTAATGGGTCATTTGCATTTATCCCATGGACCTCTATTACAGGAGGTTTAAGGTATCACACAGTGAAAACTCTAGCCTGGCTTGTTTTTTCTTGTAGTTTTTATTAACTGGTTTGTCTGTGTGATGTGTTTACACTTTGGCTTGGATGTATGGAATATAAGAGCATTACAGAAGAGACATCGCCCAGACAGTAGACAGTATCTATATAATTTGATGATCTCCTGTTATAGTGAGTGCATCACACAGGCCTAAGTATCCAGCAGCCCTACTTCATTTAAATTCCCCAGCAACTCTTGAACAAAAAGTGTAGAATGGGAGATCATAAAAATACTGAGAGTATTAAAGAAAAGAGCTAGGTGGGTCAGTGGCGGCTGGTGAATTCAAATCAAAGGGGAGTTGCAGGAGACAGCTGAATGGGTGGGGTCAATAGGAAGGGGTTTGGCCAACTAGAAAGGGGAGGAGCTATGCTCAAAACCACAAAAACGTAACTTTAATTAAATACGCTGCCGTGGGTGCCAAACCATCATTATGAGAGTCCAATCAAGACAAAATAAAGTGTAGAGGAAAAAAAATATTTCAATACATTGGCTGCATGACAGCTTACTTAATATCTAGATGGAAACAAAAGGTTGTGAGGCATGAAAAAATAAATTACTTTTTAAATACATTACTGGAATGCCAGTCAAAATCAAGTATAAGAAAAACAAGCAGCACTCAACTCAAACCACTTTTACTTGCACTGCAGTTCTAATTATAATTTATATTCAGCTTTATTAAAGTACCAGTTATGAAAGTAGCAATCTCTGATACCCTCACTTGTAAAAATGTTTCTTATCCAAAAAAGACCTGCTGCCTGACAACAACTATCTACTTGTTTCATGGGGAGACATGATCAAAGTAAAAAAATGAAAAGCAAACAAGAAACAAGCTCAAGATAAATTGCTTAAAGGATTACTACACAGGTTATGGACCACACATGATAGACTGGCTTTCTGTTTAGTTTACAGGTAAAGCCTGCAAAGATGACTGCAAGTCTCCAACAAATGTAACGAGCTTCTTAAAATAATGTAATCCTGTCCTTTATTACAAATACTGTCATATGCATTTCAATACCCAAGGTTATACGTTATCTAGTTATGCAAGTATTCTCTGCATGGCAACAACAGAAAGGCTTTCAATGTTGGCAGTTCTTTAACAGTATACTTATTAAAGCTTACTTGCATCTTACAATCTCAGACAAGCTTACCTGATGGTCATTAAAGCATTGCTACTTAAACACAGAGCAACAGGCACTTTCTGAATAATAAGCATAAATCAACAGTATAAAAATATGACCCTAACCAGAACATTCTGCAAAATCAAGGACAGATGAAAAGCCACTGTAGTACTTGTGTCTACCTTGGATGGGGGGATACTCTGCACATTTACACTGCATAACTGCTCCTTGCCTTGCTTGGACACATCCAAAGTCACTACATGGGGGAGTGGGGTGCAACAAGTATGTCACAATTTGAAATGTCTCTGGCTGATTGTGATGGTCCTGACACATTTGTCATACCTCTCAACCTCAGAGCATGAAATATGGACAAAGCCATACATAAAAGTGGGACAAAGGCCCAAAAATAAGGACAATTTTTAAATATTGTTCTTAGAAACTTAGAAAGATAATAGAATAGTAGGTCTTCCATTAGTATGAATTTTCGGAAGGGTATGAAATCTGAAACTCAAATGTCTCATTATTTTCTAACTTCAGTCTTTAATGATTTGCCACTAATTTGCGAAAAAACACAATTTTATGAGAAAAATGGACCAAAAATGTGATGTAAAAATATAATAGCCACACAATATAGCTGGGAACCTGTCAAAGAAAGGACACTTTTTTAATATTAGCACTGCTAACTTGAGCAGCTGACAAAATAAAAGAATTTGCATGCATTTCTGAAATAAAAGTAATCTATAACTCTGATTATTACAGTTATTTATTAATTGTAAACCCTCCACGTTTTCTTTCAAACTTGCCATTTTGCGGAGGGATTATTAGGGGAAGAGCAAAATTTTGAGCCAGAATCAGGGACAGTTGAGAGGTTTGGATATGTCTAATTCTATAAAGCAATGTATTTGCATGTACCTCTCAACCTGTTAATGCAGGAAATCTGGACAAGGCCAAATATTTTGGGGGAACATATAAACAGTACTAAAAACTGCTCTTGTATAAACTGAGACAGTTGATAGAATAACAGGTCTTGCTTTAGCATGCATGTTTCTGAAAGTTATGAAGTCTGAAACTCAGTGTCTGTCATAATTCCTAAATGATTTGCCAGAAAACCACAAATTTTATGAGGAACAAACCAAAAATAAGAAGTAAAAATCTATTAATTCTGTGAAAATCTGGACAGTTGAGAGGTATAGTTCAGATGGGGCTGTCTTTGAGTTTGCCGCCCTTCCCCCTAACAAAATCATGGTCGAATGGAGCCTCCCCCCTGCAACCATTCCAATGAACCATTACTTGGCTATTTCACCCCATTTCCCATAAACACTAATGTGCATACCGCTTTACTTCTATGACGATTTGGACTTCATTTTAAAATTTTATTTTGCATTTTACAGCACAAACACCAAGACATCTGCTAAACAAAGCAATGCAGTCTCACAATGAAAACAGACTTAGCATTAAACCTTCTCTGCCCTTGAAACTCACATTCATTGAAACAGCATAGAAACCCACATTAAAAAAAAATACATTTGGCTAGTGGCAGATAAAGATTACCTCTGGGCTGTTTTCAAATCATAGGCCCCTTGCACACAAAACATACATGTGTTCTGTGATGCACCTTCCTGACTGCATTAAATTATATTCCTTGTATAATACAGTACAGTTGTTAGAGGGTGTTTTAAATTTATTGTTTTGAACATTTTTCCAGTAAACAATTAAACAAAATGCATGCACCAATAAGGACAAAACTGCCCAATTGAGAACATTTCCATTATAAAAGTGAGTATAAACAGTTCTGACCACATGGCACTACAATATTTTACAGACTGACATCATCTATTTAGACAGTGCAGATTTTCACTGCAATTACTACTGTTCTATCCATCTGTTACTCCACACTATCATTTTTTTGCTTGCATGCCAATTTGTTTCCTCTTAGTCATCCTAGTTGTCAAACATTGAACGCATTTATTTGCCTTAATAAGGAATTTTAAACCATACTCCTTATTTTATCATTTTGAATGTAAAAAAACATTACTGCATAACTGGATTACAGTTTTTAGCAATTTAGCAGACTGCTTTTGGGGCTTTGTGCCAACTTTTTTTAAGTAAAAGATGGTGACATGTCTGGCCTAGCAGAAGTTTGTCCTCAGAGTTGCAGAGTGTTCTGCTTCGCAGAAGGGACTGGAATTAAATAATTGCCCCCAGTTAATATATTGCAAGCATGTGGAGTAGTGCCTACCTAGCATTTAGCCCAGAAAACACCATCCACAGCCTTTACCTCCATTTTGCACACTTGGTTTTAGTCTGAAGACACCCTCACTATTTTAAGAGGTACAAGCATTTTGAACAACTACAGTTGGATTTGCATTTCCATGCTTTTGACAAAACATTGTTTCTCTGCTGTACCCCCTTTCATGGTTACAATTTATTAAAACACAAATGGAGCCATACTTTAAAACAAAAATGTATAAGTAGATGTAACTTGTTATCAAGTGGTATGAGTAAGTTTACAATATTTTGGTTTAAGATGCTCAAACAACATGTATTATTCTTTCATCTACATGCATTATTCTTTTGTTTACATGTAACTTTGTGAACCGGTAGCTCAGGCAGTAAGCAAAGGTGACAAGACCGTGAAGCTAAATGATAAAGATGCATTTGGCATTTGGTTACTGCAGTTATTACGAATAAAGCACACTACACCGTTTAAAAACCTTGTCTGGGAAAGTAGTATCCACAAAACAATGCAGGTAAAGCTAGATAACTGTTAGGAACAGGGTTTAATATATCCAAACAAACATATATAGTCTGCGTTCGAGTACTGTAAAAAAAAATTACATTGACACCTGTTCTGTACAGAGCTGAGTCCGGCACCTACCTCAATTTAATAACTTTTTTTTACTTCACTTGTAAAAAGTGACTGTGACTGCCTGTCTTCTTTCTTCCTCTCTTTCTGTGACTCTGAGCTGCTCATAAGCAAGCCAGCAACACAAAGGGCAGAAGCAAGCCGAAAAAAACAAAGATAAGGGAATTTTCTTCAACTAACTTTCACCAATAGTCCGACTCCTTAGCAGTAGCACAAGTAAATACTGTGCTTAGTTAGTGTGTTACAGGCTACTACTGATTGTTTCTCGCTCTCTTTTTTGATAATAGAGCAAGAACCAATCAGTAGCAATCCAGCCATCCACATCATGTACATGACTGTGGACGTGGCAGTCTGAACCCCCTTCTACTTACTGTGCAGTTAAAAACCGCATAGACATCTGGGCATCACACTGATGCCTTCTCTCGTATCTGGACTGCCTGTAAAGCAGTCTAGACTTACAGAAATGGTCGTTCGCTAAATAAAA
Source organism: Protopterus annectens (assembly GCF_019279795.1). Lineage (NCBI taxonomy): Eukaryota > Metazoa > Chordata > Ceratodontiformes > Protopteridae > Protopterus > Protopterus annectens. Next base: position 153,248,448 of record NC_056729.1, on the reverse strand, counting down.
TAAATAAATAAATAAAAACCCGGAACTCGGCGAGCATGCGCAGTTCGAGTTCCAGGACTTTGTGAGTCGGTCGGACTCAATGGACAAAATATTTTACATGTTTTATTTTTTTTTTATTCAAATGCAAATGTGAATCTTTTTGCTGGGAGGGCTGCAGTTCGATGGCACAAGCCGCCACTGAGGGTACAAAAGAAAAATGTTAAGCACTTCAAGTGAAATATGAAGTACTGATGTGTACCAACTTCAATAAAAGTAAAGTACAAGTAAAAGGAGGCACATAATGTGGGTTTGCATGATGTAGACAATGAGAATTCATATAAGGAGTGGCAAACATAAGATCTTGGTTATGTCTGTGTATAATCTGCAGGTTATCAAATGTCTAAACTGGAATGTACAAGCATCCCAAATTTTTTATGAAAATCCATTTCTAGTTTTTTTACAGTAAAGTAAACACTGATGTCTGTTGGCTTGACATGTTTCAACATAGATGATGATCTTGCAGGTGCTCTGGTCATACACACGTAAAAGGTCGTGTCACTATCCAGCTGTATCCTTATAAGGGAATGTTTATTGAAAATCATATCTGAATGGCAAACATTTGAAGTGAGTAAACACTGTGAGATGAGTATTCCTTAGCTTTGCATAACTGCAGTATATTGTCATAAATTGGAGTTCATTATCATCAGAGTACAGTTTGTTCTATTATAACAGTTTTTTTAATATGCTACATAAAAATCATGTCAGGATGACATTGTATTCATAAGTTTATTTGTCAGTTTCTATGGTGCGTGTAGCACTCCCTATTATATTCCCTTAGTCCCAACAGATCAAAGAATGTCAAATGCACCAAAACTGTACTGTAAGCTTTCATCCCCTTAATTTGAAAAACTGATATATTTTGACTCTGTTATTTCATTTTCCAGAAATATGACTTAATGTCTCCTGTGGGATATTAGGTGCTATCAAACATTTGTCCTTTATACTAATACAAATGCAATAAAAGCTAGTCTTATCAAAATCTCGTATTTTTGTCAACTGTCAAAGTTCAGCACAGTAAATCACTCTGCAGTCTTTCTAGATAAAAGTTACAAGTTGTATCATATGTGCAACTATCTTGATTCGGATTCTGTTTATTTTGATCTTTGTACCATAGATTGCATGCCTTTCTTAAGTAACATCAACTTCTAAAGTTAAAAAATAAAGCACCATGCCCTCAAAGCTGTTCAGCAATATTCAGTCAATAATATGAATGTTAATCGTGTTAAGTGCAGGTGCGCGTGCACACACAGACACACACACACACACATGCACACATGCTTATCAGCTAACACTTGTTTTTTCAGACTTCATGTTCTTCAGAAATACATAGCAATGCAATATCTGCTCATCTAACAATTTTCTAAGCTTATAAGAGCAACATTTAAAATATGTCCCTAATATGGAGGCTTTGATTTGCCATTAGCTTTGGCTTTGTCTAGATTTCTTGCACTTAGAGAGTGAGAGGTACACACATGCACACACATAAACACACACATATAAAAATGATGAGTATAAAAAAAAAAAAAAAATATATATATATATATATATATATATATATATATATATATATATATATATATATACACACGCACACACACACATATAGATATATATAGATATATATATATATGTATATATATATATATGTATATATATATATTCTAAATTGTTATTGTCTCAGTCATCAGGTTGCTTTACATTATTATAATGTACTTATACTATTAAAATTCACTGGGCTAGCCCCTGCATATAATACCACTCAAAGACTGATGCCAATAATTCTACAGTATTTTTATAATCAGTAGACAGCGCTAATAAGTATAACCATTAATAAATAATTTATGCTTTCTAACAGTTATAGCATTTCATTTGCTAGCTAAATTATTTATCAAAGCTGGGACAAAAAAAAAAAACAGTGAAGCACAGAGCAGTATTAATATGAAATAACTAGGCTGTACCATTTTGTAAGAGGTGCCATAAAACTGTACCATTGTCAAACCATGTATCTTTAAAGAAGACATACTGTAAATGATTCTAATGGGGTGACAGCAGGTCATGCATAAATCAAACAGAAAAAATCAACTTTGTAAGAAAGCATGAAGCATAGTGTAAAGGTTTTGCATGTAGTGCCAAAAGATTCATAAAATGGACTGTTAGAGCTATAAAAGACATAAAGCAAATCAGAACAATCAAGGTATACAAGACAGAGAAATCAACACTGTGAAACACAAAAAAAACAGGATGTCAGAATGATGTTACAGGTCAGTATCTAGAGCAAACTGCATTACAAAGACTAAAATATGCAATATAACGTTGTGCAGTGCATAAACTGAAGAACATAAATTGGAAGAAATGGCAACTGTAGTTGTTTGCCAACTACTAAAGGACAAGTAGGCAAATGAGATGTGGTGTGGCCATGAAGCTATAATGCCATTTTTCAGCCATGCTCCCTATACCATACCAAAAGAGACCGCACACAGTAAAACAGGAACATCAAGAGACGTACGGCAGTTGAGGAGAATAGGGCTCACAACTCCAGCAACAACATAAAAAAGGGAACACCAGCATACAAAGGCTATAGAGGAATCATGTCACACAGGCTGTCTCGGCAGAGGCTGCTGCTTATATCTAACAAAAACAGCAGTATAAAAACAGCTTATAGAGAATGTCACATGGGCTACAGTGACATTTTTAGGCTCAGGCATAACAGAAACAGCACTACAAAATCAGGTTATAAGAGAATGTCACACAAACTGGACAGATAAAGGTTGCAGCAATGTGTAAACAGAAATGTGCTATATGTGCAATAGGGAATAACACAGCATGATGGGAAAGTATCAGATGCACCAAAATGGTATACTGGTACACTCCAGTTTGTTCAGTGGAAGTCCATTTATAGGATGCATTTGATCTACAAGATTATAACATCTCTACTGCCAGGCGGAGAGATGGATAAAATCAGTAAACAAAAGAGAATAATACTGCTGGAACTGAATTAATTCTCAAGTCTTGGAGAGTACCTTCATAAGGTAGACCCTGTTTTACAAAGTCTCACCAAGATGATGTTGATATATAGACTGTTTTTATATAACATTTATCATGGACAGAAGTAGTTGAAAAAACAAAAAAGATAGCTGGGTGCACAAGTCTCAGGATTCAAAGTGTCCAATCCTGGTACATGCGCTGGTGCCAGGAATGGAAAAAAAGTGTAGAATCCTCAAGACACAGAAACATTCCTACAATGGACTTGGGGCAAGCTCAGTGGGAGGATGCCACCCCTGTTGTAGAAGGAAGTAGTAGTCCACAAAAACTGACAGGCCAAAAAAGAATCATAAAGATGATATAGTGAACAATTTGGATAAGAAAGAAATGATGTTACTATTACGCAAGAAGCACAGAATTTCCAGGTAGAAGATATTTAAAAAGATTAATAGAGAGATTAGAAGAAAGAAAAACACTTGCACAAGAAAAACTGAAAAAAGCTTCAAATGCAAATTTGTGTTCATTAATACAACAGATGCATGAAAAACAGTACATAGACCAAAAGACATTGGGCCATTTGGAAAAAGAAGCAACTGAAGACATGCAACAATATAAAGTACAAAACCTAGAGATTTTTGAAAGGCATAAAAAAGAAACATGGACATGGGAAAGAAAGAGAGTTCTCACATGGTACAATATTTATTCAAAGTAGAAAGCCAAACTAATTAATACAAAAAGCAGCACCAAAAATATTTGAAGAGAAGTACAGGCAAAGGCACCCAGATATGGAAAAATTCACAATACAAAAAATAAGATCACAAATGGGAAAACTGAATAGAAGATTAGTAAAGTAGAAGTTAAACAAATAGAAGATAAAGTTATGGAATACCTGCGTAGTATAGTGTAGAAAGCCTAACATAGGTTATGTCACAACATGATGGAACAATGCGTCCCCAAAGTAAGGAGAAACAGGTGGAGCAGGAGACATCTGAAGAAGAAATATGGACATTGGAAAGAAAAAGAGATTTAGTATGGTGCAATATTTATGCAAAAGAGAAAGCAAAACTAATCAATGCAAAAAAAAAACCAGAATCGATATTTGAAGAGAAATCCAGGTAAAGTTATCCATATATGGAAAATGCCATGATACAAAAAATAAAAAAACAAAGGGGGAAAGTTGAAAAGAGAATTAATAATGGAGAAGTTAAAGAAATAGAAACTGAATTTATGGATTACCTGCCAAGTGAAGGATTTTGTACAGAAATTCCAACTCTAGTATTGTCACTGCATGATGGAATGAGTCCCCAAATTAAGGAGAAACAAGTGAAATGGGAAGCATGTGATCACTTGCCACATGAAAATACTCTGGAACCTTCAAAAGAAAAGCAGCACAAAAGTTCAGCTGGAATTGCACAGTGAGGGAAGAAGCAGTAAATAGTAACAGATCTGATGCAATCAACATTATGGAAGAATAGGCCAGTGAGTTCCCATATAAAAAAACAACAGATGATGCTGGTTGCAGCTGAAGAGAATATGTCACAGGAAGATGCTTTAGAGCTTTCTGTAGAATGCCCGCAAGAAGTGGAGAATAAAGAATGTGCCCTCAGTTCAGAATAAAATGATCTAATAGAAAAGTTGTGTGATTTAATAGAGATGGATAGATACATAAAGATTCATGAGAGAAATAGTTGCAGAATGTCAATAAGACCCAAAATGTTAGAAGTCTGATTAAACAAGTAAATGCAGTAATCAAGACTATTAACAGAAATTCATGTGACATAACAGAGGTAAATAGGATGTACTACTGTACAGTTAAATTAATAACAGATAAACTCTTACCAGAAAAATAAAGAGAAGTGAGGGAAAGGAAGGGAAGAAATCAAATGCCATCATGGAAGTATCGAAGAGAGATAACTATAAAGCAATTAAGACAGGAAGTGTCACCGTAAGAAGAGTATAGAAGAGGCCACAGATCAACAAAAATACTTAGAAAGATAGACATGATAAATGCAATGAGCAGTATTAGAACAGACTAGCATTTATCATACATGTGACGTCCAGGTAATATCCCATCAAACTGCCAACAATAATGTGACATCCCCTACTATCCTGGGTCAGTAGCTAAGGAGCTTCAATCCTCACTACTAACTCCAATGTGAGATTGTCACTTAAACAAGAGTAATATTTTACAATTTCCCCTAAGAGCTCAACAGGAACATGTTCTATAACCTGGGACTGGACTGTATACTTCTGTCCACCCTTAATTGTAACTCCTTATTACACACTTCAGAGCAATGTATCCTAGTTTAAGACCTCTGATACACTCACACAATTAAATTACATCCAACACATCCAAACAGTTCTCAGGTGCTTTTATAGGTTAGCTTAACTGTCACAACTGTTCCAGTTTTAATTTTCATTTCATATTTCAAAATCAACCAACAGCTGTTTACTAAAGTTTATTCCTGTCTTGCAGCCTCTGACAGTAACACATAGCAAGTGGCAAAATTCTGATGACATCACCTACAGATCAACTGATTCAGAGACAGTCTGCATTTAGAATCTTCTTCACAAACATGCACAGTTACAAATGTAAAAGAACACTGTTCAACAAACAGATTATAAATCAACATGTATGAACTTATTTACAATATAATAGCTAGTCATGTTGGCATATAATACACAGGTTAATCTGAAATTATGTACAAAAAATTCAGCCAGACATCTATCATACACTATTGCAAACAATAAATTAAAGGTATCAGCACAGGCAAAAAATCTTAGATTATATGCAGATAAATATAAAGGAAAAGTACAAAATAAGCAATTCATTGATGACCCAAAAAATGTTTTATGGAGAATTGGGAAAAAAGCAAAAAGAATAGAAACACCACCAACAAAAGAAGAAATAGACACATTTTAGAGAAATGTCTGTGAAGACAGTGTGAAACATAACAAAGATGTTGAATGGGAGAAGAAGCAAAAGAAACAGAAGTTCAGATGTACAGGATATGAAATGGGATGAAATAGCAATCAGGGAAATTGAAACAAAGTTAAGAAAAGATCCTAAATGGAAAAATCCCAGGCCCTGATACAGTACCTAACTTCTGGCTAAAAGTATTAACATCTTTACATGAAGTACTTTTATAAGCACTCTAAACAGACACAACCTGGTTAACAACAGTAAAATTGATACTTCTCCTTAACAGTGAATCTACAAGCTATCCTAAAAATTATAGTCCAGTAACCTGCCTTCTGATGATATAAAAACTGTACCGGAATTGGTGCTGATGGAGTTTACAGACATTTAGAAGAAGATGCAATCATGGCAACAGAACAAAAGAGTAACAAAAGAAAGTTATGTGGAACAAAGGATCATTTGTTGTTAAATAAATTCATAATGGAGAATTGTAAAAAGGGGAAGAATCTAAGTGTGGCATGAACAGATTCCAAAAAAAGAATTTGGCAGCGTCCCAAATTCATGGATAAAAGGAGTGCATACTGATGTTTAAGTTACACAATACATTGATCAATTACATTACAGTGACCTAGAAACAGTGGCAAAAAACAATATAGTTCATCAGATGAGAAGGTGAAGATACAACTGGAAGTGGTCAAAACTTTCTCAGATGATATAAGAATGTCATTTGGTCTTGATAAATGTGCAAAAGCAACATTTAAAGCAGGAAAGCTGCAGCACCAAGAAAATATCAGTCTGGGACAGGAATGTGATATACTTGAGTAGGAGGGAGTGTATAAATATTTGGGAACTTATGAAGGATCAGCAATAAAACATGAACAAATCTGAACAAAACTCAGTAAAGAATATTTTAGAAGATTAAAATTAATACTGAAATCAGCCCTGACATCTAGGAACAGAGTCCAAGCTATAATCTAATTTGGTCTTCGTGTTCTAACTTACAGTTTTGTGGTGACTGACTGGCCCCAAAATATATTGGATCAGTTGGACAGGCAAAACAAGAAAACTGCTTCACACTTATCAAATGATATATAAAAATCAGTGTATACCAATATAATACATTCCCGTTCTGAAATTTGTATAGGCCTCCTTGAAACTGATTACATGTATGCGTATACATCTGCAATAATAGAACTCCATACATATCTGTTGACCTCACCAGATCCAAACATAGAGAAAGTTTTTAAACATGAAGAGAACAAATCTAAGATGACTTCACTGGGCAGAAGCACATCAGTGTCAAACGGGAATAGAAACCTAACCAGAAGAAGACAAAAATCAAGCAGCAACTGTTTTTACCAAAAAGAAAAGAAAGAATATAAAGAGAAAGATCAGATGAGAAGGCAAGAAATGTGGAAAATGCATGAATATAGTTGCAAGTACAGAAAACTTCTGGAACAACCTTATGTTGATCAGGATTTAATGCAGGAATGGCTAAGGAGAGGTGAATTTAAACCAAAGATGAAAGGTTAATATTAGTGGCCCAGGATAGTAGACTACTTACACATTAGTTTACAAAGTCCATTGAGCATGTGGGAGAAACAGACAAATGCAGGTTCTATAAGTCAGAACTGGAAACAGTCGCACATCTTGTTGCTGGGTGTGATACACTAACGGCAGAGGACCTGTATACTGAAAGGCATACTAATGTGGCAAGACTGTTGCACTGGGGATTGTGTAAACATTATAATGTTGAAGTAGCTGAGAAGTATTGGAAAAATAAGCCACAAAGCATGATGGAGAATGATGAATTTATATCACATGGGATTACCCATTACCTACAGTTCAAAAAATAGATACAAGAAAACCAGATACAGAAACCCATGAAAAGAAGACAAAAATAGTAGTGATCATTGAAATAGCTGCACCCACTGATTACAGTGTCTTCCTTACAGTGATACACAAAGTCATAAAATACCAGGATTTTCACTCAGAAATGAGGGCAATGTGGATGAAGGATACCCAGACAGTTAAAGTAGTGGTAGGAACAATGGGTCTAATAAAAAGAATTTTCAGTCATATTTAGATATGCTACTGATACATGCAACGCCATATAAACTGCAGAAGGAGCCATTTCTGGGCACACTGTGGTGCTGCAAAGAGCAGTTTTGGCTAACATCAAAGATGGAAACAATACTAATTTCACAAACTTTAATCATACTTTGATCCATTCCCATTATGGTATTAGAAACCCAAAAGACTTGGAGAAACTAAAATGGAAAATAGAAGATGAGCGGACTAACATGTTCAACCCTATATGGAAGCTGTAGGATGCAGTTCTACTACAGACTGCACACAGGACATCATTCCATAAAATGAGTAAGCTGGATATGATGTGATATAAGCTGTGACTGACAGCATATACATTCAGTGCCTGTGTCTGAAACCACATGCAATTATGCAGAAGACAAAAAGTGAAAAAAATGGCACAGACATTTTGCAGGAAGACAACAGGATAAAATGAGACAGAATGTGTACTGGGCTCATATGGGTCAACACAAAGAGATGAGGAGAGGGCAAGGTTAGTGGTAGTAATTTAAAGACAACACAATGAGCTTAAAAGGGAATGTGGACAATGGCAGTGAGAACACAGCGATGAATGTGTTGGGATATATTTATCTGGTGGTGCAGTACATTTTTGATAATATGTGAAAAAGTAACAAATGGTTTTAAAAAGTGCAATGGCTGATTAATAAGTTGTGCAGTTAAAATGGTAGGTAAGGTAAGGATGCCTATGAAAGCAGTGGTGGAACATATGCAGCATAGGTATATATTATGGGTAGGAAACTGACATAGAGAAGGCGGCATACCTAAAAGTCATCACTTTTCACCTGCTTCTTCTGTGGATCAGACCCCCCCTCCCCGGTGATGCAGTCCAATCGCACAATTGCTGTCCTTGCAGTTTGAGCTGAACCATGTACACCATAGCAATTTAGGTCTGCCAACTGGTCTCAAAGTTCAAAGGAACAGCTGCAGAAACCTGCTGGAGAGGCATTTGGAATGAAGAACTCTTCCTATCTCAATATTCAATTGGTCAGCAAAATGGCCTGCAGCCCTCAAGAGGGCATGTGTTCCATAAACCTGCAGCTAACTTAACTCCAAACTGGGTGCCACAGTAACTGTGGCTTCTAGCTCTGACTCTACCAATACTTTTCCAACTGGCCTAATCTGATACTGATGGTGTAGCTGGATGCTGTTAATTTGTAACCTTTCCTGCTGGGTAATGGGCACACTGGCAGCTGAAAAAAAGGAAAAAACTGTGTGCTGAGAACTTGCATCTGAGCATCAACAGCAGTACATACAAAATGCAACAGAGCAGAAGAAAAGGAAACACAGCTGTAAATATGTTACAGTTCTACAGCAGTTAGTCATGATGGCACTAGTACACATATGCATTCTTATACTGCTTAACAATATCCATAAAATGAAATGTAAAACAAGTCTAGTGTTATTATCAGTCTGATCTATATATTAGTAACAGACAGAGGGCTTAGCTCAGCTCTGCTCAGCTTTAATGATGAGTTTAGAGAACTAAACACAGTAGAAAAGGCAAAACATAAGACAAATATAACACACCAAAATAATCATATTAATGTAAGACAAGTTCTCCATAAATAATAAAATCAATAAATATCTAAAATTAATACTGTTATTCATATAGTGCATTGATTAACATTATTTATTGATAGATCTGTTGGTATCAAGGCTGCCAAGTAGTTCAAATAAAAAGTGTACACTTTATATAACCGCTTGAAGCCACACAACATAGTAGACTCTAGAAGCTGCTGAATTAGTAGATTTCAAAGTCAAAATGCCTATTATGCAAAGACTGCACAGCAGAGGCATCAATCTACACCATGTGAGCTGGCTAAAAGTGATTGAATGAAGGTTCTGAATTGATAGACATCTCCAAAGGACTTGTGTGGTATGATGACAACAAGGAATGGCTATCAAAAGACAGGCAGCATAAGTCTGCACTCCCTGCAACATGTGTAATCAGTGAAAGGAAACATTAAATACAGGGTGATGCAGTAATCCAGAAATGATATCACCAATATATGGCCTTCAGATAGAATCAGCAGCTTAATCCAAGTAGTATTATACAGAGATTTCATAGGTTCATAGGAACTTACTAGGCTATTGATCTGTGAGGATCTTAAGGAGCCTAGCCTTACACTTGCATGGTAGTTCTGTTGTCCCTTGTGTTTTTTGTTTCAAAGCCTGGCAGGGCAAGGATATCCTAGGACATTTGCTTGTTGCCCCTATCCATGAGGAACATGGGTGATAAACTGATGGGTGGATTTGCAGTTTCCCATCCATTTGTCCAAATTACATTTGAACAGAATAAGATAAGTATATTGCTTCATGTGAAATGAAAAATGGTTTCATAGAAGTAATATCGTCTGTGATAGATACCAATGTCTCCAACATACCCTATTTATATTGCAAAACTAATTGAGATTGAGCAGGTGTTTATACCACTATTGGACTTGTGAATGTGTAATAGGTCAGAAAGGACAGGTTCTGTTAAGGCTATATACACAAGACAGAGGATACCTCTTAGCAGCCTGCATGATAACAAGAAGAGGGACAAGGCTTTCAGACAGTATGCATAGTTTTTATGATTTAGGCCCTTGATTTTTTAGTGAAAAAGCTTTGCAGAACTTCCAGTTGTGTTAAATGTTTATACAAGTATACACTGAAAGGTATATTATACTCAATAATTGTACTAATGGAGTGAGTACAGTGGAGTGATTACATCCTTTTACTGAATGCCATACCTTTAGATATAAACTGTGTGATGAAAAAGGACTTTCTTACAGTAGTAGATTCATGGCTGACCAAAGGACAGTTCATAGCCCACATAAGTTCCTAGATCACTGACTACAGGATTACCTTTCAGATGGTGCTGTAGAAGTGATACTTATAAGTGAAATCATGCTTATCAAAGGATACCATAATACATTTTTTGTCATTTAGTTTTAGTCCATGGTTTTGACATCAGCTATCTGTTTGGGAAATGACTTCTTGGAAAATCTTGGTGTCCTCTGGGAACCTTGTGATGGCACAGAGTTTACAGTCATCTGCAAACTTGGTCAGCCATAAACACAACATTTGTTTTTACCTCCAAGGAGTAAATGCCAAGGATGATTGGCCTAAGGCCTGAACCCTGGGATGCACTGCTCGTGACATGTCTTTTAAAGGGTATAGAGCAACTCACCCTCATTTCCTTGGGTCTGTTTGTGAGACAGTTAACCACCCAATGAATTAAACAGGGATTTAAGTTTAGCTGGGAGAGTATATCTATGATACTTGAGTATGGGATCATGCTGAATGCCTTTGCGAGATCTAGATACGTGATATATACTGATTTGTCCTTATCCATTTCAGTAACCTCCTCTAAGATTTTGATGAGGTTAAGTAGGCAGGATCTGCCCTGGATTAATCCAAACTGCCTTGGGTTGACAGTTTGTATTTAATCATTAGATAATGATCATTTTCATAGCCTTCCAGATTAGGTGGGTCAGTCCTATGGGTCTATAATTATCTGGGTCTGTTTACACCCAATCTTTGTGCAATGGGATAACTATTGTTTTCCCCTTTTCATCTGACACAAAACCTACTTAAAGGCTGATACTGAATAGTCTCTGTAGGTGGTCTTGCATGTCCTGTTTCAGGCTGGCCAATAGGCAGCCTAGTGTGTTACCTGGTTCCATATAAGTACTGTTCTTGGCCTTAGATAATGCCTTGATGACTTGTTTTTGGGAGATTGCGGGGTATAGACACAGATATGTGCTCTTGGAATTAAAGGTGTGGAGGGGATAAAGTTTAAACTAAACTTGTTCACTAATAGATTTGCTATGTGCTTTGGGTCAGAGTATGTGATGTTATTTACTATTAGCTCTGCTCAGTGTTGGGTGTTGATTCTGTGGTTTCTAACATAATTAAATAAGGCTTTGTGGTGATCATTTGCCAGGGTGGCTATCTTTAACTTATAGGAGTTCCCTGCCAAGTTTAACAATAGTGTGTTTTTGGCTTTTATTATAGAGCCTGTTTGTATTTGGGTACCACGAAAATTTGGCATTGAATTTACTTTGAAGGGGAACAGCTGCATCTATGTGCATAGAATTTGGTGATAAAGGTTTCTGCATAAGGAGTATGGTTATCAAGTTGGAAGGGGACTTTGAATTTAGCCAGATCATCACTCAGCATCCCAAAGACATGCTGTAGGTGGATTGGACACTCTACATTGGCCCTAGGCGTGGGTGCGTGCATGTGTGTGCCTTCTGAGGAAGGTTGGGCATCGGGCTGGCAACTTGACACCATAAAACTCCACTGCCAATCATGAGCGGACAGGTGATCCACTGTGGTGATCCCTAACCAGGAAAAGCCAAAAGAAGAAGAAGACTTAACATAATCTTTGAATGCTGAAGTATTGGAATGAGCTTCCAGCTTCAGTCTTATGGTGAAAGTGACTGATTTGTTGTCCAATTTAACCATGGAGGAAGTAAATTGGCAGGAAACAATGCTTTCCCATATTGGTAAGAACCAAGTCCAGGATTTTATCACCCCTTGTTGGGTTGCAAACTGACTCGTCCAGAGATTTTGTATTCACGAAGTCCAGATATTCTGGGAACACGTTTGAGGATGTGTGAGTCACCTAGTTGATGGAAGGGGAGTTGAAGTCTATTAGGAGAATGATGCTTGGATTTAATGCAAAGGGACTTCATATTATTTAGGTTGGAATCATGGGCTGAAGAGGGTAAAGAGAGGGTCCTATATTTAGTTATGCTATGATAGTAAGTTAGATGTAGAGGAGTCCTAGGTTGTTATCTCATCTAATAAAGGTGCAGCTGAATTTTTCTAAGAATATGAAGATACCACCAACTTTCTTCTAGCATAATTGGATTGAACATGTGGTAGGCTTTGAAACCCTGCAATCATAGAGTACTGTTATTCATCTTGAACCAGATCCCTATGACTATATATATATATATATATATATATATATATATATATATATATATATATATATATATACATCTTGGCAACTGACTGTGACCCTCTCCTTGCATGACCTTGTGAATAGTGCATTGGTGTATCTCACTATGGAGTTACCTATAGCTAGGATATTGGATTGTGTGGAGGTTTGCCTATTAGGCTTTTGACTTGAAACAATGAGACTTTTAGATGCATGTCTTATAATGGGTGCTACCTATGTTGTATGTTTGTGAGACTGCTGAGCGTACTTTCTTATGTTAGATTTAGGAGGTCTTTATAGTTTAAAAACAGACAGTTGAATGTACCACCATGAACAGAGCACAGATTTCACATAAAAGCATTAATGCAACAACGCCAATAAAATAGGCAAGAGCTTTCAGACTTAGCCTTCTTCAGATCCTGTTTTCTGGGTCTAAAACTGAATGTTTAAAAACTCAAATGAACATTCCCTTATTTTGGGCCAATGGTGTTGAAGTTGTTGCTATCTCCTCCCATTTAGACCACATTATTTCACAATTGATTTCAACAGTACCATTCCATTCCATTCAAAACTGGAGGGCAATCTGCCCTTAGGTCTATTATCCATTTGAGTTCTTCTAAAGGAGTGTTCATTTGAGTGACAACTACTATGAGGAAGTGATGTAAACTGAAGGAGTGGTCCTTTGAGTGACAACTACTGCAAGAGGAAGTGATGCAATGGTTTTCAAAAGACCGTGCTTGGTCTATCCAAGTTTTTAAACATTCAGTTTTAGTCCCAGAAAACAGGATCTGAAGAAGGCTAAGGCCGAAAGTGCTTGTCCTGCTTGTCTATTTTATTGGCATTGTTGCATTAAAGTTTTTATGTGAAATCTGTGCTCTGTTCATGGTGGTACGTTCAACTGTCTGTTTTTAAAGTTGTTTTGGATTTGGACTACCTTCGGTGAGTTTGACTCTCTTTTTCCTGAAGTGTCTTTATGGTTTAGGTAGATTTACTTTTAAGAGGCTCATAGGTTTGGTTGTCAAGCTCACAACCTAATGACCTTCAAAAATCTTAATCATTGCAACATCATAGGTTCATAGGTTGATACTAGACTATCAGCCCTAGGGCCTATACAAGCCAAGCCATAACAATTCCCTGGCTATTTCTTCCCACACTTACTTCCCTGGACCCCTGTCTAGCAGGGCGACTGACGTGATCCCCAGGGTGATTACCTTTCTCCCATCCAATTGTCAAGGTTCCTTTTGAAGAGGGCCAAAGAGGTGCTCTGCTTGACATGTATGGGCAGTCTATTCCAGAGTCTGGGGAGTCAATGGGTCAGGAACCTATCCCTCCAGCATGTTTTGTTTATTGTGATGACAAGGTTTAGATCCCTGGAGCGTGTGGCTCTGAGGGATTGGGATTTCTTTAAGTGTAGCATGTCCAACAGCTCTGGGTTTGACATGGCCTTGTATGTTAAGCAGAGATCGCCTCTGAGTAGAAGATATGCAACAGAGTATAGCTGGAGTTTTTTAAGGAGGTCAGCATAGGGCAGGAGGTCAGCGTAGGGCATCTGCTTTAGGCCTGTGATTCTTTTAGTGAGGCATTTCTGCAGCCTTTACAGTTGTTGCAGATGTCTTGAGAGGTACATACCAAATGGGGCATTGTATTCTATAATGGGTCTAAAGAGGGATGAGTACAGTGGGACAATGACCTCCTTTTTTCTGGATGAATAGCCCTTAGCGATGAGGTGTGCCACATAGAAGGATTTCCTGACTGTTGTGACGATGTGGTTAGCGAAGGTGAGACAACTGTCCACCTGTGCCTTTAAGTCTCTTATCACACTTTTGATGTTTAGTGTACTGTCACCTATGTGGTAATTCATGGGTACATGTTTTTTTCCCAAAGGGGATAACTATACATTTCTTGGCATTGAACTTGAGCCCATGGCTCTGGCACCAAGCATCTGTTTCTGTAAGGCCCTTTTGTAGCGTATCCACATAATTTGGGGATTCAATAATGGCTCCCAGTTTGCAGTCATCTGTGAACTTTGTTAGCCAGAGTCCCTTAATGTTGGTCTGTACTTCAGAGAAGTAGATGGCAAACAAGAGCAGTCCCAGGACTGAACCCTGAGGTACTCCATTTGTCACTTGTCTGGAGCTGGATATGGAGTCAGCTACTTTTACAGTGTGGGTTCTGTCAGTAAGCCAGTTGGCAACCCATCGAGTGACATAGGGATTAATGCCCAGTTTAGTAAGTCAATCTATGATTCCAGAGTGGGGGATGGTGTCAAAGGCCTTGACAAGGTCCAGACAGGCTTTGTGGACCACTTACCCTCATCCACGGCTGTGGAGACTGATTCGAAGAAGTCAGTCAGGTTCAGGAGACAAGATCGTCCCTTCACAAACCCAAACTGGGTGAGGTCCAGTGTTTGAAGGTTGCCAATGTCTTTGTTTATAAGTTCCATGATAATACGTTCCATGTGCTTGCAGATCAGGCTCGTCAGACTGATGGGGCCGTAGTTCCCAGGATCCAAGATGGATCCCTCCTTGTGGAGTGGGATAACTGTAGCTGTGCGCCACTCAGTGGATACGAAGCCTGAGGAGAGGCTATGATTAAACATGACACTTAGGTGAGATGCCAGTTCATTTTGTAGTTCATGTAGTACACAGCCCGGGATGTCATCTGATCCCATGGATGCTGTATTCTTAGCTTTGGAGAGTGCGTGTTTTACCTGTTTGGCCATTATTACCGGAATTTGGCAATCTTCCGGTACTGAGATGGGCCGTTTAGGGGGTGAGAGGGGGGTGAAGTTGGCACTGTATTGATCTGCCAGGATATTGGCAATATCCTTGGGATCAGTATATTTAATGCCATTCTGCTGTAGCTCAGAGCAGATCTGAGCATTGCCATTTAGATTCTTGACATAGCTATAGAATGCCTTGTGGTTGTCTTTGGAATCTTTGGCAATTTTATTTTCGTAACTAGCTTTGGAGAATTTTATGAGGGGATCTCAGCTTCTTACTGAGGCTGGTAAGGGAGTTTTTTGCATCCTGGGAGTTGCCTCTTTTCTGCAACAGTTTCTTCATTTTGTTGTAAAGTTTGTTTATGGCAGGGGACCACCAGATTGGCTTCATTTTTTTTGGAGGAGAGCATCTTGGTTCTATCAGAGCTTATTTCTGAAAGAAGTAAATTAAGGATGAGCTTAATACATGATCTCAGCTGGCACTGCATACTGTTAAATGTCGTTTTTTTTTCCCCTATTACTGATATTTATTTTTAGAACTGTGTTCCTCAGACACACATTTGCTCCCTCACTGGAGTGTTTCAGATATATGCAGATAAGATTTCACATTATAAACCTGAGACCACCTGTAAGTACCTTACCAGAAGTGGAATATAATGAGAATTCCTGAAGCCTTTCCAAAGGATTTGGTTTATTTTTTAACCTTGTGATTTTTCTAGTAAAGACTGGTTGCTCTTTTTCAACTTACTTTAGGTGGCTTGTTCAAAGCCTGTAGAAAGTTCCATCAGTGTTCATAAAGTCATACAAGGCTAACTACCCTTGTGGGCCATTTTAAGCCTAACTAATTATGTGTTTATAAGGCAAATACCTTATTATGCTAACCTCTCCACATACTAACAGGCTCATAGTGTTCAATCATAGGCAAGTTCTGAGAGCCTTAAAGTGATGCAGTGATTTCCCCGAAGTAACTGTATGTGTCCTCTATAATTACTTGGTTTACAAAATATAATTTTCTGAGTCTGGGATATACATACATGCACATCATTCCTAGATTTTCAAGGATTTCCAATTTTTTTACAATGTGGTCATTTCTTTTGTAATTATAATTTTTGTTTCATTTTAAGACTCATAATGCTGCTTTTACTGAACCTAAAGCAGGAGGCATAGCTATAGTGGGACAAGGTGGGCAGCATTCCTGAACTCAAGGTATTAGGGGTAAGATTAGCAGTTTCCAGAGGGCAGTATTGCAGTACTGGCATTCAGAAATGAATGTGCACAATATATTTCAGGATATGGATGAAGTGCTGAAGTACTTCATGATCAGACCTCTCAACTGTCTGCATTTCTGAGGAACATTCCTATTTTTAGACTAGATTTACCTCTGGACAGCATGCCCCTAGTTTTAGAGGTATGTCTCTGTTTTCAGGGTTGATTTACCCAATCAGAAAATTTTCTAAACCCCCCTCATCACACATGATTTTTGAATCTGTCTAGTACATAGAAAACCACAATACCTGACAATATACTAGTTCCAATAATAATTTAAAGAAAGAGGACACACATCTAATAACTTCCTTTATTGAAGCAAAAATAAATGACCTTGTGTGGTAGAATTTTGCAGTATGGTTCATTAAAGTCTATAGATGTTATACTGTCTGTTTGATAATGTGCTTATATTTTTCCATTATTTTTCTCACTCTCTGTTTTTAAATGTGTTTCTGAGTAGAATTCCACATTCATTTTGGAAGCAGAAAGAGTTATGTGCCATTTGGTTTTCAAATGAATTCTAATTAGGTGTCCAGATTTTTAACTGGATGTTATGACTTTTCAGGGATCTCAGTTCCTATATCCAGTATCTGCAGCTTGAGAGGTGTGTGTGTGTGTGTGTGTGTGTGTGTGTGTGTGTGTGTGTGTGTGTGTGTGTGTGTGTGTGTGTGTGTGTGTGTGTGTGTGTGTGTGTGTGTGTGTGTGTGTGTGTGTGTGTGTGTGTGTGTGTGTGTGTGTGTGTGTGTGTGTGTGTGTGTCTGGAGCTGGAAGTGAACCCACTTGTTACATTTGTACTGAGTGGTTTTCTTCAGTTTCAATGAGAAGACTTTTTCCTAATCAACTTACACTTTAGGAAGGGACACCAAATCAGTGAACTGCACTGGACCCTAGTTAAATTAGCAAGAGCTCTACCTTAAAGGTAAGACTGGAATAGTATGTATTTTCACAAACTGTCTTAGAAAACTTTGCCATCTTTTAATCAAGTAACAATATATGCATTTTACAGTCACTAGTATATCCTACTAAACCATAGCTCATTTCTAACTTCTATATCTGAAAAGAACATTCCAAAAACAGGTGGCCCCAGGATTGAGCCTTGTAGGACTGCACTAGTAGCCCCCACTGGGATTGACAAGTAATATCACCACCCTGACTTAATGAGTCCTGTATCATAATATGTTTTACTAATTTAATTATGTATGGACTAACATTTGATGCATTTAGTCTGTCAAAGTAAGTATTTAATGGTAGTAAGAAGCCTTGAGCCTTGATGATGGCTGATACTTGATTCAAAATGTCACCCTATCTTCAAAGATCTCTCCCCAAGATTATGCACCTTAGATACCAATTCCTCTCTCTCTCTCTCTCTCTCTCTCTCTCTCTTTTCCAAAAATAATATAGAGATCAAGTACTGGAACAGCAGATTACCTTAAAGAAGCATAAATAGTAAAACCCTCTATCTACAAGTACTGGACCAGCAGATTCCCTTAAAGAAGCATAAATAGAAAAACCCTCTATCTTACAGGTAGAGCTCTTCAGATTATTTCTTGTATTCATTTTACTTTTACCTGCTAACCATGAGTATCCCTCTCATCCATGCCATCTGACGGTCTTGCTTAACCTTCCCCAAGAACAGAGTCTCCTGCATTTAAGGAAAGATCCTAATTATTCCAAGGCCAGCAGAATTCATGACATCATCACCCCCATATCCTTGCAAACATCTTCAAGGGAAGGTTCATGAGTGATTTTAGATATCCTAACCCCAACACCCTCAATGGCTGATGTATGTACCTTCATCACCACAGAGTCTTGCACTTCCTCTCATCAATGCATGCATGCATGTAGGCTTATACACATGCTCACAGGCTACCTTCCCAGGCTTGACAGTCCCAAGCACATATCCCTAATCAGTATAGAGTACTGTATGCCAGCCCATGGTAGACATCCAGGCTTTATCCCTCTTCAGTTTGAATTCAGGCCTCAGATGAATGCACTTGATCCAGCAATGAGTATAATCCAGATCATGGACAACTGCTTTGCACCCCTGAGAGAAGGAGATGTAAAAGGGTGAATCACAAATGTAGCAGTGATAATTCCAGCCCCCTCCTCTAATTATTTCTCTCACAAAGTAGCAGATATGTGATGAACAATAGTTATTTAATGAACTTTGTTAGCCCAATGGTGAAAAAAAAATCACTGAAAGCCACTCCCAGTGAACGAGAACACATTGTCATCTTGCCTCCCAAAGACTAAGATGAACACCATGCTCATTCCAGACACCAGTGTTTGGGAATGTCTCAGCAGGCAGGAGACAAACCATTCCAGGATCACAGGAGAAATATCACAGTATGTTGAAGTTCTAGCATTTGGCTACTAATTTAAAATCTACAGTTGTCGTGGAAAGTTTATTATATGCATGTTGCAGCTCTAAAACAGGGATTCAAGAACAGTGGGATAATATTTTACATAAAACACTTTGGAGTTTATGCAGAAGGTAGTCTTGTTAAACACAAATGTTTCAAACATGTCTCTACATTATTTAATTTTCAAAAGCAGAGTACCATATCATAGTGAGAAACCAGATCAGGGCTGTTTCATTTTTTACTTATCCTGGCTTCTACCTGCAGCTGTAAGATAGGCTGAAATATTTTGACTGTATGTTCATGTCAGACCTGATGTTCTTCATTCCACATTGCTGCAGTCCTAAACATTGGGTAGTCCGCTGTCCAGTCGGCCCGAATACCAAAGTATATGGCTGACGTCGGTCAAGGTGCATTAGACTGACGTCAGGACGTCAGGGTACTAATGCGCATGACCGACGTCATATCCTCAGTCTTTTTTGCCGCATGGTCCGATGCAGAAGCAGTTTTGCGAGTGCAGGTTGGCGTTCTGAAATTTTCTGAAGTCGGAGTTTCAGACCGAATCAAAGTTGGCTAAGTACCCGCTAGAACATTTTGGTTTTTCTTGCCTCAGTATTTAACCGGATGTCAGAAAAGTGAATAACTGTATTTTGTGGGAAACAGATACCTCATAGGGATTACCATACCTTGTGTATACCTTGTTTAGGGCCTGAGCACGACGTTGTTGGATGCCGCTCTTGTGCTAGATTTAACAAACGCACTATTAAGAGAAGGTTAGACTGTGCCAGGTTAGTGTTTGGGAAGCGTTGTAATTATAAAATGCCGCCGGATGCTCCGGCGCCCGCCAAAAAGCGCAAGGACAAAGCAACAAAGCCTAGAGTTGAAGAACCGCCAGTCCCGGACGTCGGTTCTTTAGAAGGCTCTGTGGAGCCGGAGGTTTTGCCAGGAGTTTCTTTGGAGTCTCAGGCAGAGACTTTACTGTTACAGGATGTGTCCTCTCAGGAGGTAGGCCAGGCTGAGGGGGCTTCTCAGGTAACTGTTCTTCCCTCTCTTCCTAAGGTGGTTAGAGCCTCCCCTTCTGTTTCCAAGGCTTCTTTGAGGGGCAGGCCAGGTTTAGCTTCAGTGGGGTTTCTCCTAGCACTTCAGGTTCTGTGCCTAAGAAACATATGCTTAAAATGGCAGAGGATTTGATTGCTATGATTAGAGGTTCTATGCCCCCTCCTGATAAGAGGCCTAGGGT
The DNA here is from genome assembly GCF_019279795.1 of Protopterus annectens. Classification (NCBI taxonomy): domain Eukaryota; kingdom Metazoa; phylum Chordata; order Ceratodontiformes; family Protopteridae; genus Protopterus; species Protopterus annectens. The sequence goes on along the minus strand of NC_056729.1, from coordinate 153,227,877 downwards.
GGAGCCTGAGTTTGAGAGTTTTGAGCAGTGTTCGGAGGCTTCTGAGTCTTCGGCTGAAGACTTGCAGGAGTATCCTCCTTATTCTGATTCTGATGTGGATGATTCCACTCCTTCAGCTTCTCCTCCTGAGGATTTTTCATTTTCAGAGACTCTGCATTCCATGAGGGAGCATTTTAAATGGGAAGGCCAAGATTTCTCTGATTCCAGGAAGAGGCTTAGGGAATTTTTGTTTTTACCCCAGCATAGGCCTTTAGCTATACCTCCTGTTCTGAATGTGGTGGAAGATGTTTTTGCAGAGGCTTCCCTGAACCCTGATTCTTTGCCTCCTGCCCCAGTCAAACCTGATAGGTACTATAGGGTGCCTGACGCTCATAAGTATCTTTTTAAGAGTCCTAGGGCAGACCCGGAAACTGTTTCTCAGGGGCCTAAAGGTGTTAAGGCTTCTGTGGTTAAAAATCCTGTTCCTCCTGATAAAGAGGCGAGGGCTTTGGATAGATGGGGAAAGAAAGTGTATACTTCTTCCACTTTAGCCATGAGGGCGTTGAATTGTCAGTTTCACATGTTAAAATATCAAAATTATCTCCTTTCACAATTGAAATCTAAGGTGGATGCTCTGGGAAGGTATTGAATGTAAAGAGTTGCAGGATTTAGTTCATGTGTCTGAACAAGTGGGTAAGCATTCTTTGCAATGTGGTTTTGATGCTGTGCAGGCCTCCTCGAGGGTGGCTGCCACTGGTTCTGTTCTTCGCAGGCACGCCTGGTTGAGAGATCAGAATTTAGCTGAGCATGTTAAGACAAGGATTTTGGATGCTCCTTTACAGTCTGATGTGTTGTTTGGTTCGCCTGTGGAAGCAGTTTTAAAGAAAATGGAGGACAAAGCTAAGTCTATGCAAACTGTTAAAGATTTTGCAGGTGCAGCCACCGGTTTAGTAGAAATTGGCCTACTAAGGGATGGACATATCCTGCTTATGATTCCCAGTCTAGGGGTAGGTCTAGACGTGGTAGGGGCAGAACTCAAGGTTCTTTTAGGCCTAGAACAGGGAGTTCACCTGCTCAGACTTCTGGTGAGGGCAGGGGTCAGTCCTTTCGTAAACAGACCCAATGACCTGCCTTTTCAGCTGCCAGTACATTCTCGTCTGGCAGCACCTTTGGGAGGAAGACTGTCTCTTTTCAAAGAAAATTGGGATTTAATTACTCAAGACAAATGGGTTTTGGATATCATTCACCACGGTTACAGGTTTTATTTCCATACCTTGCCCCCTTTCAAAGGCATGCCAGACATTCCTCCACAAAGGAAAGAGGCTCACAAGCAAATTTCTCTGTTACTCCAAATAGGGGCCATTCAGCCAGTCCCTGTGCCAGAAAGGGGCCTAGGATTTTATTCTCGCATGTTCCTAGTACCAAAGAAGGGGAACACGTGGAGACCAATTTTGGATTTATCTATCCTCAACACTTATCTGGACATTCCCAAGTTCAAAATGTTGACGTTACAACAGCTTTTACCTCTGCTGGGCAAAGATCACTGGATGGTAACTTTAGATCTCAAGGAAGCTTACCTTCATGTGCCTATAAGACTAGGATGCAGAAGGTATCTGCGTTTTCGAGCTGGAAATTCTCATTATCAGTTCTCTGCATTGCCCTTTGGCTTATCTACTGCGCCCAGAGTATTTACAAAGGTTCTGGCTCCAGTGATAGCTTACTTCAGGCTAAGAGGAATTCAAATCTATCCTTACTTGGACGACTGCCTGATTCTGGCTCAAGAAAAGGAAGACCTTCTACAGCATTTGGAATATGTCATAGCAGTGCTAAGATGCCTAGGGTATTCTGTGAACGAAATAAAGTCCAGTCTAGTACCCTCTCAAGACATGTGCTTTCTGGGTGTGAGACTGAATACAGCAGCCCAGATGGCCTTTTTAACCCCGGACAAGCAAAAGAATCTTTCCAGTTACTTCCATCAACTATCTCTTCAGTCCGGGCTGACTGCAAGGACAGTCCTTCAAGCCTTAGGGTTCATGGCATCTTGTATTCTGGTGCTTCCCAATGCCAAACTGCATATGAGGAAGCTGCAATGGTATCTCAAAATGTATGGACACAGCACTGCCAGGATTTGGACACTGTCATTCAAATAATACCTTGCATTCAAAACAATTTTGTGGTGGGCTCAGGAATGTCACCTAAACAAGGGACTCTCTGTGACCCGGCCAGAGGCGAGTCAGATTCTAACGACAGATGCCTCGGACATTGCTTGGGGAGCTCATCTAAATGGAAAGTGGATACAAGACAAGTGGCCTGCCAGACTACAGCATCTACATATCAACATGAAGGAGATGTTAGCAGTCCAGTTTGCATTAATGGCTTTCAAGGAGTTACTTCTTCCAGGGCAGGTGTTGATTCTAACAGACAACACAACTGTCATGTGGTACATCAACAAACAAGGGGGAACACATTCTTATCCTCTATGCAGGCAAGCAATGATTTTATGGGAGACTGCGCTCAGCTTGCAACTAACTCTTCAGGCAAGGTTTCTGCCGGGAGCACAGAACTCCTTAGCAGATGTGTTAAGCAGACAAATCATGGATCCCCACGAGTGGAAACTGGATCTTCATGTATTTCGGAAATTGACAGTGTCATGGGGAACTCCAGACATAGATCATAGGTTCATAGGTTCATAGGTTCATAGGTTTATACTAGGCTATCTGCCCTAAGGCATTTATAAGCCTAGCCCAAATTATTGTGGCTTACGCCACCCCTTATATGAAAAAATACTGTGCCCATTAGTTTGTTGTGCCTCTGTCCAGCAGTGACCCAGAGATGATTCCCGGGGTAAACCTACGATCTCCCATCCACAGGTCTAGATTTCTCTTGAACAGAGTCAGCGAGGTGCTCTGCCTCACATGGACCGGGATTTTATTCCACAGCATAGGGAGTCTCTGAGTGATAAATCTATCCTCCAGCACGTCCTATTTATATCCGTGCTAAGGTTTAAGTCACTTGCTCTAGTGGTTTTGGTGGATTTGGATTTTTGAGGTGGAGCATGTCCATTAATTCCGGGTTGGACATGGCCTTGTATGTCAGGCACATGTCACCTCTGAGCAGACGGTATGCGACTGAATAGAGCTGGAGTTTCTTCAATCTGGCAGCATATGACAGATTTTGGAGTCCCTTTATCCTTTTGGTGAGGAACTTTGGGGTCTCTCCAATTGCTGCAGATGTCGGGTGAGATACATCCCGAATGGGGCATTGTACTCGATCATTGGTCTGATAAGTGAAGAGTACAGGGAACAATGACCTCACTAGATCTGGATGTGAATCCTTCATGATCAGGTGGGCAATGTAGAAGGTCTTTCTAACCACTTTAGCAATGTGAGTGTCAAAAGAAAGGCCACTGTCAACCTGGGTCCCCAGGTCCCTGATAACCTCTTCTGTGCTTAGTGGATTGCCACCTATATGGTAGCTTGGGGTTACCTTGTTTTTCCCGAAGGGTATGACTATACATTTTTGGCTTAACTTCAGGCCATGGCTCTGGCACCAGCTATCTGTTTCCGTGAGTCCCTTCTGAAGGATATCAGTGTCCGATGCACTTTCCACTATGGCCCAGTTTGCAGTCATCTGCAAACTTTGTCAGCCAAAGTCCTCCCATGTTGGCCTGTACTTCTGAGAAGTAGATGCCAAACAATAGGGGCCAAGGACCGAGCCCTGTGGGACACCACTTGTGACCGGCTTGGAGTCTGACACAGCGCCAGCAACTCTAACCCTGTGGGTTCTGTCCTTAAGCCAGTTTGCAACCCATCTTGTGACATATGGGTTTACATTTAAGCTGGTAAGTTTTTCTACAATACCGAGTGGGTATTGTGTCGAAGCCTTTGCAAGGTCAAGGTAGGCTGTATGGACTGCCTTTCCTCATCAATGGCCTTGGTGACTATTTCAAGAAGTCGACCAAGTTCAAAAGGCATGATCTTCCCTTGACAAAGCCAAACTGGGTCGGGTCCAAAGTCTGCAAGTCCCCTATATCTTTGTTTATGAGCTCCATTATGATCCTCTCCATAGCTTTGCAGACTAGACTTGTTAAGCTTATGGGGCGGTAATTACCAGGGTCTGCAGAGGCGCCACCTTTGTGGAGTGGGACCACAGTTGCCGTACGCCACTCCTTGGGCACGTATCCTGTGGTAAGGCTGAGATTAAACAGCTGCCTTATGTGTGGGTTTAATTCCTCATTTAGCTCAGGTAGCACACAGCCGGGGACACCATCCGTCCCATTGATGCTGTGTTTTAGCTTTAGAGAGAGCAGCTTTCACCTGCGCATTTGAGATGTCCGGGAGGCTACACTCGGCTGGGATAGTTATCTCTCCTTTAGGGGAGAGGGGTGAAGTTTGCACTGAACCTGTCTGCCAGTATGTTGGCAATGTCTGTGGGTTCAGTGATTTTTGTATCATTTTGGACTAATTCTGAGCATATCTGTGAGTTTCCACCCAGGTTCCTAACATAGCTGAAAAAGGCCTTATGATTGTCCTTTGAATCCATGGCAATTTTTCTCTCAAAATTGGCCTTAGTTGATTTTATGAGTGCTCGTATTTTTTTACTAATAATGATCAGATCTGTTTGCTTCTCCACTAAACCACCAGCTGCCAAAGTTTTGCACAAAGGGGTTTCATCACACAGCTTGGAAAGTGGATGCTCTTTCTTTCAGTTGGAAAAATCTTCATGTGTATGCCTTTCCACCTCTGCCTCTTCTCCCAAAGGTGCTCCTAAAGGTCAGACAAGACAAGCCAAGGATGATTTTAATAGCTCCAGATTGGCCTCGGCAACACTGGTACCCACTACTGAGGAGTCTGGTAAGGAAGCCTCCATGGCCTTTACCTTTGATTCCACACCTGTTATCTCAGAAGGACGGTCACCTGCTCAATGTCAAGCTTCACTCTCTTCATCTAACAGCCTGGCATATTCTGTTTTGAAACACAGCAGGTCTCAACTTCCTCAACAAGTTTTAAATGTGATTATGGAAGCCAGACGACTTAGTACAAGGAAAGTGTACGCAGAAAAATGGAAGAGATTTTTATTTTGGAGTGCAGCAAAGAATTTGGAGATTTCTGAGCCTAATTTGAGTGTGGCTCTTCAATATCTTACTGAGTTATTGGACAAAGGTTTGTCTTTCTCTTCCATTAAGATTCATGCTGCAGCAATCTCAGCTCACTATGATTGTGACCCACCATTGTTTTCGCATCCTTTGTTCAAGCAGTTTCTTAGAGGGGCAAAGAATATAAGACCCCACGAGAGCTCCTACTCCTGCTTGGGATCTCAATTTTGTGTTGGAGAAACTTACTCTACAACCTTTTGAGCCTGCGGCTACTGCTGAATTGAAATATTTGTCATGGAAGACTGCTTTTTTGTTGGCCATTACTTCTGCAAGAAGGGTTTCTGAATTGCAGGCCCTTATGGCAGTAGAGCCTTTTGATTTTCCATAAGGATAGGGTATCATTACGTACTAATCCTTCTTTATGCCTAAGGTGGTTTCTAGTGTGGCTTTAAACCAAACTATTCATTTGCCTACTTTCTATGCAGATCCCCAAAATAAAAAGATTTTGCACACTTTAGATGTACACAGGCAGTTGCCTTATTATTTAAGCAGGACTAAGGATTTCAGGCAGTCTCAGCAGTTGTTTGTTTCTTTTGCTTTGAGTTCTCAGGGCAAGCCTGTGTCAAAACAAACTATTTCTAAGTGGATTGGGTTTGCATTGCATTTTGTTATTCCCATCATGGCAAGGAGATTCCAGCTGGGATTAGGCCTCATTCCACTAGGGCTACTGCCACTTCAACAGCATTTCTAAGGGGGGTGGCAACTAAGGATATTTTGGAGGCAGCTACTTGGAGTTCAGTGCATACTTTCTCTAAGCATTACCACCTTCCTCTCTACTCTAAATCTAGGGCTGGTTTTGCCACAGCTATTTTGCAAGGCATGTTGACAGCTCCTGCTTCCTGTGATTTGCCAGCCTCCCTTACCTCTGCTTTGGGATTCTACCCAATGGTTAGGACTGCAGCAATGTGGAATGAAGAACATAGTACAGTTTTGTACCTACCATAAATGTAGATGTTCGAGGATCCACATTGCTGCAGTCCAACCTCCTTCCCTCTGTGTTTAGGGGTGGTTGTGTGGGTGGGTTTTACTCTTGTAATTTTGTATATATTGTACATATTTTGGTGCAGGAGTGTTTGGTGTTTTTGGTTTGGGCCTTGTCTTTTTAGGGTCTTCTGACATCTGGGGCAAGAAAAGACTGAGGATATGACGTAGGTCATGCTAGTACCCTGACGCCCTGACGATACTTTGGTATTCGGGCCGACTGGACAGCGGACTACCCAATGGTTAGGACTGCAGCAATGTGGATCCTCGAACATCTACATTTATGGTAGGTACAAAACTGTACTTTTTAATGTCTAGCAGCCTCCATTGTATGAGGAATTGTATTGCTCATGTGGGTTGAGCTTGTTTTCATTGAAAAGCTGGGAACATGGTCTGTTGATGTGATCTGCATAATCATACAGTAAGCAAATGAATGAATATTGTGGTTTTTAAACCAGGATGCAACCTGTTAATGCCTCATAGCCTCAGTGTTTTCTTTTGTGCTAATTGTCACTATAAGGGGCTTGTGACAGCCTATTCTTATTGTTTTCCAGTGACCATGTTTCACTTTTCTGCATTCTTGACTAGTTGTGTTACTAAACTATTCTTAGAATCCCTTACAGTTGTATAGGTTCATAGATGGTTATTAGGCTAAAGATCTCAGGGGGGCTTCTTAAGCAAAGTCGTGTTTTTCAAATTTACCTGACAGGTTTTGATAGCCTAGAGTTATTTTAAGGGGTATATGTAGGCATGGGCATGGGTGGTAAAGTATCTACAGGCTAATAGAGACATAGGTGACAGACCAGGGTAAATTTCCAATGCCCCATCCACTGGTCCAAGCTACTCTTGAATTGTATTAGGGAGGAACTTGGATACACATGTATAGAAAGCCAGTTCCAGAGAAGAGGTAGTCTTTCAGATAAATACCTGTCTCTCAAACATGCCCTGTTTCTGTTGCAGATGAGGTTTAGGTCCCTGGACTGGGTAATTTTGATGCTATTTGTTTTGGGTATGTGCAACAGGTGTGTCCATTACAGCAGGATCAGGAAATGTTTTGAAGGCCAGGCAACACAAGCTTTGAAGTTCTTTCCAAGTTATTATTACATTTTGTTTTTTTCATTCATCCTCTGCCTGTTTATCTTTCTTTCAGTCTTTTGCCTACTTCACCGCATCATCCCTGCTGTGTGTGTACCGTATGAGAGTGTGTATGTATGTATGTGTGTGTGTGTTTTTTTTGTATATATCATATGAATCTTTCTCTTTCTGCTAATTGCTTATTTTTTTACATTCGAGACTATTTCTAAGTGTATTTTATCAAATATAAAAGCTTAAATGGTTAAAAATAAGGACAAGTGGCACCTCTCAACTGTACAGATTTTTAGAGAATGTCCAGATTTTTATCTCATATTTTTGGTCCATTTTTCTTACAATTGCGCTTTTCTGGCAAATTATTAAAGATTGAAGTAAGAAAATAATGACAAATAGTTGAGTTTCATACTTCATACCCTTCAGAAAATCCATGCTAATGCAAAACCTGCTATTCTATCAACTTTTTAAGTTTGTAAGAGCAATATTTAAAAAAGTCCTGTTTCTTGAGCCTTTGTCCCACTTTTATTCATGGCTTTGTCCAGATTTCTTGCCATAAGATTTTAAGAGGTAAAAGACAACAAGCCCTTTTTGTGGTCTATATATTGCTCCCCAGTCCTCAGTGTGAACTAATCATTTCAAAATTTAAATCTAAAGTGCTTTTCCCATAGTGCATAGGGATAGTATTAAGCTGAATGTGATTCTAACAAGGTATGCATGCTTCAGTGTTCTATTTATGCTTAAAACTGTTTTGGAAAATAAATGCAATGAACTAGTACACGTTAATTCTGGTCTCAGCAGTGCCTGGGGTCCTAAAGTAAGTAAGAAATATGACATGGAGTCAGAATGGAAATATTCATACTGATGAGAAACTGTGCGATAGTTTCACAAAAAGCCAGTCCAATAATTTTAAAATCATTTTGACATAATATTGACTCAAACAAGTTTGTGATCAGCAAGAAAGAAGGCAAGAGCAAAATGACATTAAAAATTACACAATTCATTCCATAGAAAATTGAACACATAATGCCACAAATAGAAAAGAATGTAGTAAGCTGCCTGTTTACAAGATGTATATAATACCATCTAAGGCTTGTGATTTCCATGTCTAGGAGAGGCAACAAACTTCCAAACATCTGTAGTGGACCACAAGTATTTGCATTTCTAGGTATTTATACATATACAATATATATGTACAAATACATTTCATAAAATGGGACGTGGGCAGAGATAGAAGATATTTAGAAGGGAGAATGACAATTTTACAGCAGCTCTGAGAAAGACTGCATTTAGAAGAGATAGATGATATAGACAGAGAAAATCGGTAATTATACAATGCCTCCTCTAAAACGTGCACGCTGATTGGCCAGCCCAACCAGCGTGCCCATTGTAAATCCCTCAATATACTAACGGAAAAAGGTCCGGTCGCCCGGACTTTTTCCATTAGTATAAACATTGTCTCGCTATGTTAAAAGAGTTTAACATAGCGACACAGGTTTAAAAAAAGCAACGCAGATCTCCGTTGCTTATTTTAAAGCTGTCTCGCTATGTTAAACCCATTTAACATAGCGAGAGTAAAAGCAACGGAGATCTTGCTCTCCGTTGCTTTTGCCCACAGCTCTGATGTACTGTAGGCATGCAGTACATCAGAACTGCGGAACACCAGACAGCTGCGGAAGGGCAGCAAAGAGGCATTATACAATGCCATTATTTAAGAAAAGTAATTATTTCTTTTCTTAAATAATGTCATTGTATAATAGCAATAACCCATGCCTGGGTGTGGGTAATGCTGGATTTACCCACGGTTGTCTTTGTTTGGTGTGGGTAAATCCAGCATTACCCACACCCAGGCGTGGGTTATTGCTATATTATGGACTACTGCTACTAAAAAGATACCATGAACTTGATGCTGAATGACCCTAAAGTATATGACAAAGTTGATTTTTTGAAGGTGAAACAATGTACTATGAATGTATATTACAGCTTGTATGAATGTTTGCAATGTAGAATTATAGATATTGAACTCTTTAGATATTTAGTTGTTAATGAACCTGTAATACCAATCATACAAGGACTACCAAAGGTTCATAAACATCCTACACTACCCCCCATGATACCAATTGTGACAGGCAGAAGGTGGTGTACTGAGCCATTGAGTATCTTTGTTGAAAAGCATCTTAAAACAGTTTTGGGCAGGAATACATATATCCTCAAGGACACCAAACAATTTTTAACTGATTTATATACATTTATTTACAGCAAACAGATTAGTGATGGCTGTTTAATGGTTACTCTAGATGTGCAGTCACTTTTTGCTAGAGCGGTCCCAGGACTGGGACTGCTGTAGCAAAAAGTATTGGTCTGGATATGTTTAAACAATATTTACTAGCTGATGCATCATATGATTCTGGTTTTATAGAGTTGCTTTCTTTATTTGTTGAATTAATTTTAATGTATTTTTGCTTGAACACAACTTGTACAGGCAGATAGATGGCATAGCTATGGGCACTTCTTGTGCCAATAACTACGCCAACATTGTCATGGCTGCATGGGAAAAGAACCACTTGCATCTGCATGACAGGACAGGACAGTTAATTTTTTATCAGCGTTTTGTCTATGACCTGTTTTTGCTGTGGGAAGGTAATGAGCATACCTTGAAGCAGTTTCATGACTATAAACAACAGCACTGAATTCCTTAAATTTAAACAACAGCACTGAATTCCTTAAATTTAAACAACAGCACTGAATTCCTTAAATTTACTATCAACAGTTCTTACATCATTGATTTTTTAGATGTAAGAATAACAAGGGGTAGTGTAAGGGGATTTGATACACAGATCCACAGGAAAGAATGCTATAGGAGCTCATACCTCCACAGGCAAAGTATGCATCCAGGCCACATTTTTAAGAATGTTATCAAAGGCCAAGGCCTAAGAACCTCAAGATTAGTGGCAGACGATCAGAAGTTTAAGGATGAACTTGAGAATCTTAAAGACAAGTTCATGGACAGAGGTTATAATGAGAGGGAAGTTACTGGTATACTTTCCCAAATACCCGAATATAGAGGGGAAAGGGGTAGACCCTACATCTCAGATATTACTGTCAATAATAGTGAGGGAAATAAAGGTAAGAAATGTATGCGTATACCCATCACGTATTCCAGTAATATAAGGTTACTGCAGGATATTTTTGTGAAATACTGGGATATATTATGTACAGATGATAAAGTGAGGGATATAGTAGGAGACAGACCTAGCTATACATACAAAAATAAGAAATCTTTGAAAAGGCTACTATGTGTGGGCCGAGGGATGCTTTTATAAATAGGACTGATAGTGGCAGGAGGGGTACTTTTCCATGTAAACAATTTAATTACTGTGGACATTTAGACACCAGTAGTACATTTACTCACCCAGACACTGGTAAAGTATGGGAATTTAAGTTAACATCAGACTGCAATACAACTGACATTGTTTATCTGGCTTACTGTAGAAGATGCTATTCATTCTACATAGGGAAAACAAATTGTACATTAAAAGAATGCATGAGAGAACATCTGTATGATATATCCAGGGGTGCTGAATCTAATGCCTTAGCCAAACATGTAGCTATACATGATCATACACACACATTCAAGTTCATGGTGATGGAAATAATCCCCAAGAATGAAAGAGGGGGAGACAGCAGAGTTAGAATGGATTATAAGGATGAGAGCTAGCATGGACAGAGGTGTTAATGATAAAGTTTCTATAAAGCCAGTTTTACAGGCTAGGGGACTGCCCAGATGACTACTGTTTTATTACTGTTCTATTACTTTTTAAATTGTTCACATTTGTATGTAACATGTTTATGTTTTTTGAATGTTTACTGCCTAGAAGATCATTTTTAAACTGACTATAGATATGCTTTTGTATGTCTTTAAACAAGGACTGCACTTATCACTCCATGTAATTGAACAAATGATTTTATTGGTTGCTTTTAGTTTAAAAGTAAGGAGTTAAATTTCTTGTGTGTCTGATGAAGCAGCTTGATGTGCCCTGAAAGCGCTTACCTATAAATGGAATTCTTTTTTATTTGCTGAATGCTGTGGTTTGGTTCATCCTCTTTTGTTTTTGGTTTACTTTTGTTCAGCTGTTGGTTGAACTAATTATCTACACCACATTCTTGTTCTTTTGCAAAATTTGTAGGTTCAAGTAATTGAGGTGTTCTAATGGCAGGTATGTTTTGTCTTGCCTTGAGATGTTTCTTCAGTAAATCACTGAAAGCCAAGAAGAGGGTAGTGTAGATCAGATTGCAAGTGAAGTGTGCTGTATCTTTAAGAAGCATGTCAAGACACATGCACTCCCTAGTGCCATTTTGTAAGAACAGCCACACTGAGAGCATGCATGATCACAGTTGTTAATTTGTATATAAGTTACTTAAGTTAAAGTCATTAAACCTATATAGAGATGTGTTTGTATAGAATGAAGCTGTTTGAACAGAACCCACAAAGACTCTTCTATTGTGTCCAAAGTAGGAGAGTGACAGGTAAGAAATGATTTCTTTTAATTCTGCATGCAAAGAAAAACAAACAAATAGTGCCTTTCAAACCAAATCCTGTAGGTAAATCCCCTTCCCATGGTTGGGGAACCAATTTACACCAAATCTCTTCATGTTATTTGTCAATGAATTACATAAAGCTTCTGATCTCTGTTCACTTAGCCAGTATGCAGATGACTACACCATTGTTTGCTGTTCCCTATCAACTGAAAAACTGCAAGACAAAACCAATGAATAATACTCCTTAATTGACTTTTGGCTATGACAACATGATCTAATACTCAATGCTAAAATAGATAATAGTTATGGTCATCCTACCTAGATCCAGTCCTGACATGCATAATAATGTTTCCATTACCTGTCCCAACAATATTATCCTGGTTATTGTCCCAAACACTAAAATCATTGTAGTTACAGTGGACAATAAATTAAAATGTGACCTCCATATATCCAGCGCAATAAAAATTCATCAAAAACTAGATGCCTTAAACAGAATCAAAATGTATTTTTCACAACAATTGCTAGGGGTTATAGGCAATACTTACCTCATATCCAGTCCACTCTATGCTGTCCAATCTACAACAACTTTCATGCTATTCAACAGCAAATGGCACAGAGTAATGCTATAACAAAATAGCAACATTTACCAGCATTCTCACAAACAGAACTCACCACTGCATTGCTCTATAAAAAATGAATGGAATTTCTCATCTTCAACAAACCCAACTAATGGTAGCCCACTCCGCTTTGCACCAAACATCCAAATGTCCTTTCCTAATCACATTAATGAACTGCTTCTGTCCCACAAAATAGCTCCCCTCTAAGACGAATTTCCTGCCTAACAGGACAAGGCCTCAAATGTGCATTTTAAAACCTTGTACTCGTGCCATATGGTCAAACTCTAGAAAAAGATGTCATCTGCCCTCAGACAATGTTAACCTCAAAAGGTTTCAGGAAAAATCTCTACACTCATCTCCTTAACTCTAAAGTCTGATTTTGCTGTTCCTCTCATGGTTAGTTTCACACACATAAACACACACGCACGCACGCACGCACGCACGCACACACACACACACACACACACACACGCTATTCCTTTTCTCAACACATGATTTTTCCCATCATCAATGACTCTAGAAGTTTGTTCATTTTACATCTGTTGAAGTGAACCCTGAACCTCTTTGTTTCTGTAAACCTGCGTATACAGATTAACAATGCAAGCCCCTCTCACCCACGTTTACACTCAGTCCTCTAGCTTTTTATACATTTTAGTAACTTGGATCTCTGCCAGCATTTAACTCTTGATCTCTTTCTTTTCTTGTACTCCTGTTTCCATTCTTCTACAACTAGCTTACCCTAACTACCTCCTTCTTCATTGCAATCCCCCTTTTTTGACTTTTCCTTCTTTAACAACTGCTACTTCTCTGACAGACACAAAGACCATATTATATCACTTCTGCTTTAATGTTGATCGCAGTTTTAGCTATAATGCCTATCCAGCTGCTTAAACCAGTTATGCCTTATTCTTTGCCACATTTATCATAGTGGATTACTCATTAAAGCTGATGTTTTTATTCTATCACAATAAATATTTATGCTACTATTGCTGTATCTATCTTTCCTTATGTGACTTTGTGACCACTTATGCCACTCTATTTGTAATGTTTATAGTAGCTATACTGTTGTCACTTGATATAGTTTTTTTGAGAGATTTGCTGCAGCTGCTGTGTAAGAATTGATATGACTGTAGAATACTGGAATGAGTTGGAAATAACTAAAAGAAACTGGAATGAGACTAGAATGAAGAATTGATATGACTGTAGAATACTGGAATGAGCTGGAAATAACTAAAAGAAACTGGAATGAAGAATTGATATGACTGTAGAATACTGGAATGAGCTGGAAATAACTAAAAGAAACTGGAATGAGACTGGAATGAAGAATTGATATGACTGTAGAATACTGGAATGAGCTGGAAATAACTAAAAGAAACTGGAATGAGACTGGAATGAAGAATTGATATGACTGTAGAATACTGGAATGAGCTGGAAACAAGGGCGCCCGCAGGCAGGTGCAAGGGGGTGCACTTGCACCCCCCTGGAATCCGCTGACAAGTCAATCCTTTGATTTAAAAAAAACGTTTTTTTTTTTTTTTTTTTTTTTTAGGCGTTCTTCTTTAAGAAGTCCAGTTGCAGGCGTGCTGACATCATTGCGCGGCGTTTGAAAGGGAACAGTTTAGAGGATCATCGGGAGCTGAAACAGACAGTTTAGAGGACCGTACTGAAGATGGGGCCTTACAAGTGAGCGAACCAACGGACGGAAGATGGGACCCTTGCGGCGGAACCGAAACGGACGGAAGATGGGACGCTTTAGTGGAGGGAACTGAAACGGGCAGCTTTAGTAAGGTGTGTGTGTTTGTGTGTTTGTGTGTGTGTGTGTGTGTGTGTGTGTGTGTGTGTGTGTGTGTGTGCCACTTTCCTGCTAGAAAACGGAGCTTGTGCTTTCAAGGATGATAATGAATCAGGTCTGGCATTATGCTTTTGCTGTGTTTGCCTATCATCTGCCAGCACATAGAAGTGTATTAACAGAGGATGATCCAAGCAAATATTTCAAGCTCTTCAACAAACCTTTCTTGTCATTCTTGCTCAGAATCATATTTAAATGCAGCTTACTGCATGTTCTGATCTTTCAGAAACCTTTAGCCCTTTCAAAAATAAACTCCTTTATGCACCTCTACTCCCACAATTAGGGGATGAAATTGGCATGCCTACACTTAACCTAATGATGACACATGTTTTACTAGTCTAGACTTTCAAATTAACAAGCCCTGCCAGTTGGTACAAGAGACTGCAACAGATGCACTTATTTTAGCTTAGCTGATATGTGTATTCAGTTGTATCTGCAGTCACTGGATTTTTCATTTCTCTATCTCTTGTGAAAAGTGGCAAGATTTTTTTCCCTACTCACATTACTTACAGCTTTATTAGTAGCAGTGGCTACATTATGTTTAGAGTCTCAAAACAAAAGTCAGACTAAATGCAGCCAATTAACATGGCTAGACCTACTGGTATCAGGATACTAAATACTAAAACACACGTGTGGTTAGTCCCTCTCTTATTATACTAGCTAAAGAATAAGTAAACCTAAATGACAGAAAAAAATAATAAAATCAATGCACTGCTGCCAATTGCTCTGTTGGTTGGTTTTAGGAACAAAATGCACATCAGTATGAGCTATGAGTGGTCAGAGGATCACAGTTCAAGGAGAGATTCCTGCCACATCTACTGCACTGGAATTTAAACAGCAAGTTTGGCTGCACTAGTGAAATAAAAAAATTGCAAGACAACCCAATGTGATGTCAGTTAAGCTAACACCAGAAAGACACCCTGTTGTCTTGATACTGGCATTCAAGGGCACAAGGAAGAAGGATATGTGTGTGTGTAAAATGCCCTAGGAGTTACATGGTGGTGGGTAGAGAATAAGGCTTGAACCCTGTACCTTGGGCCCAAACGGCAAGAGCCTGAATTCCCTACCCCACCACCATTTGTAAAAATGTTGCAGGTTTTTCCCACATACTTTTTCTGTTCCTCATAAAATCTGTGGTTTCTGTATTTGTGTCCTTGTTGCCTGACAGCTACATGTTCTCTCGTTTGATTCTTGGCTGTCTGGAGTGTTTCTCTCTGGGCCTCTGCTAAAAATTAGCTTATTTTCCAAGTCAGACTTTCCTGGTTAACAAATGTTAAAAAAAAAAAAATGGGCACTCATTTCAATATCAGACTTCATATTCTTCAGAAAGTGCATGGTAACAAAAGCTTTTATTCTAGCAATTTTTTAAGTGTACAAGATGGATATTTGAAATGTATCCCTGTCTTTGGGACTGTATTCCCCCCCCCCCCATTATTAGCTTCATCCAGGTTTTGTGCTAAGGTTGACAGCTATGGTAAGAACTGAATTCACTGAATATGTTTGTGGGCTGTATTCACCCAGTATTGACTTTGTTCAGGTATTTATTGGCTTCATCCAGGTTTAGTGCTAAGGTTGAGAGCTACGGTAAGAACTGAATTCACTGAATATGTTTGGGGGCTATATTCCCCCATTACTGGCTTTGTCCAGGTGTTTTGCTAAGAGGTTGAGAGCTATGGCGAGAACTGAATTCACTGAATGTTTGGGGGCTGTATTCACCCATTATTGACTTTGTTCAGGTATTTTGTGCTAAGAGGTTGACAGCTGTGCTATGGTGAGAACTGAATTCACTAAATGGTAGCCATTTAAGTTTCAGTCTTCCTCTTTCACAAAACAGCTGATTTGGCATAGTCGTATGTTGCTCTGACTGTTTTACACAGGGTCCCCTGGGTTCAAGGCGTGGCAGTGAAATGTATGGTGGTAACGCAGCATTTTATTCTAGCAACTTTCCAACATTATACAAGCAATGTTTAAAATGTGTCCCTGGTTTTTGTCCCCCTCCCCAATAAATTTTGGCTTTTTCCAGATTTCTTGTGCTGCAAAGTTCAGAGATACAGCTGAGTGTCGAGTAGATTTTATGAGCTGAGAGCTGCAGGGAAACAAAAGTTTAGTGCTGCTTATGTTTAGTCTGCTTGCATTGTTAATAGCACAACAGATAGTGTCCTTGCTTTTGATGCTGAAGGCTGTGGGTTCTACTCCCACAGTAGGTAGAAGCATTGCTGATACTGTACTGTGTTGTAAAGGGGGTGGATGCTGCAGTCCTTTTGTTAAAGATACCTAGTAACTATGAACCTGTTATCAGTTTGCTATCCAGTCCCTATTGCTGTATTACTAGCTTATCATTTTTTTATTGCATGCAACAAAGGCAATTTATTCTATTTGTAGATTAAACAATGACATATAAAGCAGCAACCTCTTTATTAGTTACAAATTTCTTTAATGTGGATTTTACTACTTGAGATTGTGCATATTTTTACTGATACTGGTGGACTATAGAAGGTTAAGTAGACTTTTATGATGGAAATGTTCTGAATTGGGCAGTTTTGTCAGTGATGTATGCGTTTTGTTTCATTGTTTACTGGAAAAATGTTCAAAACAATAATTTTAAAATGCCCTCTAACAACTGTACTGTATTGTACAAGGAATATAATGTAATACAGTCGGGAAGGTGTATCAAAGAGCATGTGTGTTATGTTCGAGGGGCCTATGATTTTGAAGACAGCCCAGAGTTAATATTTATCTGCCACTGGCAAAATGTATTTTCTTTGAATGTGGGTTTCAATGCTGTTTCAATGCATGTGAGTTTCAAGGGCAGAGAAGTTTTAATGTTAGTCTATTTTCATTGTGAGACTGCATTGCTTTGTTTAACAGATATGTATTAGGGTTTGTGTAACAGATATGTATTAGGGTTTGTGCTGTAAAATGCAAAATAAAACTTTCAAATGAAATCCTAAATCATCGCGAGAAGTAAAGCAGTATGCACATTACAGTGTTTATGGTAAATGGGGCAAAATAACCAAGGAATGGGACATTGGAATGGCTGCAGGGGGAGGCTCCATTCGACCATGATTTTGTGAGTGGGGGGTAGCAAACTCAGACAGCCCCGATTGAACTATACCTCTCAGTTGTCCATATCTTTGCAGAATGAATAGATATTTGCTTCTTATTTTGGTTTGTTCCTCATAAAATTTGTGGTTTTCTAGCAAATCATTTAGGAATGAAGTCACTAAATGACACATAGTTTCAGACGTCATAACCTTCAGAAAAATGCATGCTAATGCAAGACTGTCTTAAGTTTATACAAGAGCAATTTTTAGTAGTGTTTGTATGTTCCCCCAATATATTTGGCCTTGTCCAGATTTCCTGCATTAAGAGGTTGAGAGGAATGCGTGCAAATCACTGTAGATTAGGAATATCCAAACCTCTCAATTGTCCCCAATTTTGGCTCAAAATGTTGCTCTCCCCTAATAATCCCTCCTCCAAAATGGCAATTTTGGAAGAAAATGTGGAGGGTTTACAATTGTATATAATTAATGATCAGAGTTATAGATTACTTTTATTTCAGAAATGCATGTAGATGCTCTTATTTTGTTAGCTGCTCAAGTTAACAATGTTAATACTAAAAGGTGTCCCTTTTTTGACAGGTATTTTTGCATCACATTTTGGTCCATTTTTCATAAACTTGTGGTTTTCTGGAAAATTAGTGGCAAGTCATTAAAGATTGAAGTTAGAAAATAATGGCAGACATTTGAGTTTCAGATTTTATACCCTTCAGAAAATTTGTACTAATGCAAGATCTACTACTGTTCTATTATGTAAGTTAATAAGAGCAATATTTAAAAATTGGCCTTATTTTTGGGCCTGTGTCCCACTTCTAGTTCTGTGTATGGCTTTGTCCAGATTTCTTGCTCTGAAGTTGAGAGGTATGAGTGTTACAGCCATCACTGTCAGCCAGAGACATTTCAAATTATGACATACTTATTGCATCCCACCCTCCATTGTAGTGGCTCTGGATGTGTCCAAGGAAGGCAAGGAGCAGTTATGCAGTGTAAGTGTGCAGAG